>NW_017176565.1:583024-620771 GCF_001652005.2 Ceratina calcarata | reverse complement strand
AAATTTTCAATTTTTCCGAGATGTTTCTAAAATACATAAACTTTTGGGATTGACTGTGTAGCCAATACATCCTTAAAGTAAAATTGGACGCTTGAAAATACTGCGTCGAGTTAATTTTCGCTTGCCCGTGATCCGTCCCATTTTTCACAGGTCAAAATTAGCCCATCGTGAATTTTCAGTCGATAGAGATATTTTTCTCAATTCTCACCGGTTAAAATTAACCGATCACTCCCGGCGTTCCGCTTGTTAAATTATTCTCATCGGTTCTCCGCATATTTTTACATACAGCTCCGAACTTGTTTTTATAAAAAGAATTCTCGGTGCCAAGTCCACCGATGACTGCTTCTATTAAACGTCCACTTTGAACAATGTTTTCACTGCTGTCCAATCAATTTTCCTCGGTTTTGATCCTGCCGCGCGGTTGCCATCGCTCGGGACAGGCTTTCTGACGAAAAGTTAGGCAATCCGACGACTTTCTCTCTCCCTTTATCGCGAATACATTGCATCGCGCAATTACAGCCGCAGTTTTAGCAATAGCATCGTTCAAGATTTTAATAAACGTGTCAAGAAACATCTGGGATTCGTCTTCTTTCATTTTTCATCAACCATGAATGCACAAGCCTTGCATTATTGTGCACATTATCACATATGTTTGACGAAGCTTATTGAATCAATGCAGTCTTACATTTTAACGAATCCCAATTCATTTCTATAACGTTTTTTAATGTATACGATGACGATACGCAATTGTAGTGTCCAATATTTATACGACACGAGGATACAAGTGGATACGCATCTGTAAACGATCTTAAAACGACGCAGGGTCATTTAATCGATGGGGACAATCCAAGTTTCCCGTTTCTATAAACTTCGACGTGACCGCCGTCCACGCGACGGCGATATTGCCGAGCGAAAAAAAGGGGAACACGGCCTGCAATACGAAGTTGCGGAAAAACTTTTTCCGCGAGTGAGACACGGGCATCGAGGAAAAGTTTTTAACAATAGAATAAAACGGTCGCGATACATCGTCCGAACGTTTTCTTGAAAGTCCATCGCCGTCCACGAGTGCAAGTTCGTCGAAATGTCATGAATTACCGCTGGTAATAAGCGTTTTCCCTCCGCGTAGAAAAGAGAGAAACCGGATTGAAGGGTAGACAAGAAAGGGAAGAGCGTTAATAACATACGCGCGATAGTGATACGGAGGAACGTATTGTATGTTAAGTGTCGCACAAATTGTACGCTGAGTCCCGTGACCTGAAAGGGACGTGAAATTCCTGCTCGGCTATTTTATTTTCTACTCGGACAACCCGATTAAAGTAACGGGAGCAAACTTTTAATACGGTATTATATAAAATAATGTCCGGTGTAATGCGAAAATCTACCAACTTTAAATGAAACGTGGATGTATTTACGAGTGAACGAGTTTTATTAAGCAGAAATAGCTGGTATTAATTAATTACGACGAAGGTTGGATCGGGGAAACGTGAAATATTTTAGTAACGCGAGATTTTTCATATTTTAAAAGAAAATCTGTAATTTATGGATTACTCTGGAATATATTTCACAGTCAAGGGATATAATTATTCTTTACTGTGTATGTATATACGTTAGGTGCAAAAGCTAGTTGAACTCAGACTTTTCAGCGGCTGAACACGCAAACGATTGTGTCACGCGTACACGTAAGGTGCGAATATCACAACAACGTGTGGTGAGGAACAAGTTTAAAATGTTGCCGCGGTGGGGAAAAAGAATTCTCAACCGTGGGAATCGGTTGGACTTTATTATTCTTCTTTTTTCAATGCAATTCGAACTATTCTATTTATTAATTAATTATTGACGCTAGCGAAACATATTTTAAACAGAAGCTATAGGCACTGACGTCCTCTACAAGAAAGATACTATGAATGTTTCTTCTAATTGCAATATTTAACGAGTTAAGTATGATTAACCGGCATTTTATGGGTACTGACAAAATCCGACCTTCCCATCGCCGAAATAGCAAACTTTTGGCAAAAAATTTCGTTTTTTCTCAAATACGCTTAAACCGCTGGACCTACGAGAAAATTGCATACGACTCTTTTTGTAGCTGACTAAAGCTACAATTTCTATATGAAATTGTATCCCTTGATAAAATCTTGAAAAAATTTTTTTCCTCAAAATATCGAAAAATGCTTCGTTGTGCAATCTGCGAGAAGGTCGTATACAATTTTCTTCTATCTCGAATACTTCAGAACTAATCGATTAATAATTTCGTTTATCGCCAATTACTCTTTAACGAGTGGAGTTAGAAGGACATTGCATACGACCTTTCTTGTATCTGACAACCACAACTACAACTTTTATCGAAAGCATATCTAGCAAGGTTGCAAAAACTTTTTGCAATTAACATTTTCCTTGATTTCTTGCAAGACACCACGTACACGTAGGCAGTGCCTTATGTATGATATACGGCCTCGACCACGTACATAGCTATATATTTAAAGCCCGCATGACCACCACGGATAGCAAAAATTTATTTCATCCGTTTGCTGCGTCGGCCATTGACAAGTCCCAGCGAGAACCGCAAACGCGCACCGTACCGTTTTACACACCATAAAAATTCATGAGTTCGTTAATTCACGACGCGATAGCTTTCAACGCGCTGCGTCACATCGGGTAACGTCCGACCGAACGTATTTTTTGTTTTTTTAAAAAATCGAGATCATTCAATCGAAAAATCTACGCCGTGTACCTAACTTTTACCTAAAATCTTGAAAATCTTATGTAAGTTTTCCATTGAGACTCAATGGACAGACGTCTTCATATTTATTTGCCGCGTTGCAAATGTTTATAAGCAGCAGTTTCGAGATTTTAATCGTTTTTGATAACAAGAGCAGTGGCAGTGACGTGGAGAACGATGGGACTACAATGAAATAGTATTTATAGGATCCAAATTGAATCAGGCCACCGTTGAATCGGAGCTGTTTAAATATAATACCACGGGAAAGCGGGCTCGATCTTTTTAACGCCGCTTTCAGACGCATTCGATCGATCACGATCAATTTCGTCCTTTGTTTAAATTTCATTCCTCCCGATTCAATACGGAAATTATTTCCAGTCACTTAGCTCGGGCTCCCGTTGTTTCACCCTATTTCAATGGGGATTTAAAATAAGTGGAGGTTTCTTTTGCACTCTGGCTATCGAAATAGGAGAAACTTTGTAGCCTTAGCGTTCGGAGACGTTGGAACTATTTTCAGAATTAACGTATTCAAGTATGATATTCTTCAGACTTGATCGAAATAAAACAAAATTCAGTAATTTTAACTTTCTTACTAATCATCACACGTTAGCAAAGTTCTATCAAAAGATTAAAAATTGAAATTCAAATTGAGATTTACTTTTCAAAAGTGCATATTTTTGCACATTAAATACATTCTTTATATTTTGTGCACAACTAATTTTTTGTATAAATGCACAAAATTGAATCATGAAACTATTCGTAGACAGCAGTTCCCACGAAAATAAATTTTCTCAAATACCATAAATATCTGTTTTGTACACTCGGTACATGGAGGATAAAGCCGTGTAACGCACAAGCTACGTCCGACTGTCGGTGACAATACTGAATATTGCTTTCCCCTGACAAACTGCTAGAATGGACAATTTGCAACAGGAGTCATTAGGGCAACCGTAAATCAAGCTCCAAAATGATAGTATTACACCACATGAACCACTGCTTACGTAAACGCGAAACCAGCCCAATTCTTCTGCAAAGCCCAATTAAAATAAAACAGTTTACTAGATAGCAAATCAAATGTTGCAAATTATCAATAATATTCTCTAACACAATTGCAATATGTTTATTATAAATATCCCTGAGATACAAATTATTTCCAATCAAACTATCCCATTTTTAATTTAATCCAAAATAGTAGACAAAATATGATAGATAATTTTCGAACAGAAAATCGAAACTAGGCGTTCATTAACACATTTTATTAAATAGATTAACCGTACGCAATCAAGAAGATACGAATGAACATTTCTCGTCTGTATTCCATATTTTCTATGCCACGTGCATGTTTTCCCATACTCGATTGAAATTCAACGTTACACGAGTTTAGAAACTGAAATTGATAGAAACCACATTTGCTCCTTCGGATGTTACTTATGGTTTCCAAAGGTTGAAACTTGCTTCGTATTCCGCAGCTCAAGTTCAAGTGAATCCCGAAGTTCGTTTCCCACGCTACCACCCGCTATTAAATTTAATTCACCGTACTCGATTCTCCTAAACTTATGGTACATCATTATTTAATAAACCTGATCCACTTCGCGTATTCATAACGCACAGCCTCTAGACGGATAATAATAATATTCCCAGAAGAGAAGAAACATAGCTAAACTACTTGGATAGTTATTTTATGCCCGTACATATATTATTGAAGTTATTGCGCTTCGATGAATACTCCTGCTAAAAATATCTCCATCGTTCATTGTCAAAAATAAAGCATCATGATTTACGAGGGTAGTTAGAAATACAAATAGAAAATGCTTAGCTCTGATATTAAAACAATAAATATTATTAAATATTGTTAACAATCCTTAGTTCGGTTGATTGTTATACTCGTAAATTGAAGAGCTTGGCATCCTGCCAAAAAATCTAATCTAAATCAAACATCAAGGAAGTAGCGGCGGTAGAGAAAACATCATAAACAATTCGAGTTGTACAAGCATATTTATAACATGAATTTTGAAATAAACTATGAAACCATTCCTTCTGTTTACAACGTGTTAACATTTAATTCTAATTAAGTCTGCTCCTTTGTTGCCTTTCTCTTTTTTTCTTTATATTCTATATTTTATCAACGGACGAAGATCGGACAATGGTTACGTAATTTAGCTGCGGGACGATCCCTCTTGCTCATCCATTCCGTTTTATGGAATTCTGTTTTGATTTATGAATTTATTACGGGTCTACGAGGCACGAGACAAGACGATCGTTATGCAAATGAATAAGTAATCGACGAAATATGGTATCCTCGCAGCATGCCGTAGATAGTGCGTAAACGCTTGAAGGAAAATCGTAGAAGAATCGCAACTCATCTCGGATATAACGTATCTTTGATCCGCAATAACAGCAGCTAACAGCAACAATCTTCGAGGACAAAACTTTTATCTATAATTTGCAGATAAACGTGGTCTGACATGCCCGACAGGAAGCTACCTACGCGTTCCTTTTTATCGTCTGAATCAAGAGACGGCTTTATGGCGAGATCCTGCGCAACGGGAATTCGATAAAGACCAGCGTGTTTTTCTTTTCTTTATTTTCAACGAACTTCGCCTTTATGAAGTCTGCTTCCAATAATAAAAGTTCGCTCAATCCCCGATTCCGCCGAGCATGAAAAGTTCGAAAGCAATTTTTTAATTACATTCTCTAACGTCAGTCTTGTGTGTTACAAAGAAGAATAGTTATAGTTTTGTATTCTTTAATGTCCATTTCGAATCTCGAATCCGAGTTTCTTCATTACCTATGCATAGTATAATATACCGTGAATTGGAGTAAAAACACAATGGCAGAGCATTGAAATTTCAGGTCACTAGATATTACATTAAACACTGTACAAAATTTTACAAATTTTGCGATACTATTAAAAAAGTTGTTACATCTTCAATTCTTATGTCGAATGACAGAATTTTGTAATTTTGTATAATTCTTAATACATGATTTAAAAATACTTTAAAGTTGAAATACTGTCAATTTCGAGGATATTATTTAAGATATACAATAAGAAGTAAGAATTATAGGACACGTGACAATGTAGGCAGTTGCAAGTCACGTACAGCTTAATAAAAAATACTAAAACTGTGTATTAGAATATTAGAAATGTGCGTTAAAAATTCCTTATGACTGAGAAAAACAGGTCGAACAATTTTATAAACCTTACTCCTCTGTAATTATTATTTTTTCTAAAAGTTCATTGTTTCAAATATTAGAGACACAGCTTTTTATTACTTTTGGCGGAAATGTTACAGCTCATACGACCTTAAGGCCATTGTGCAATCTTTTATAATAGGAAATATGAAAGCAGGAAACTATCAGGAATTTTTCAAACGTCGCGTGACAATGGGCAAAATCGTATAGACCTGTATCACGGGATTTTATTCGACGCCATTAATTTTGACCCCGTAACGGAAGAACAAAAGCGCAGTGTCGTAACCCGTTAAAAATTCGTGATTGAACGCAACAATGCTATCGCGAAATTTCATCGAAATCGATGGACGGTTATAAAAGTGCGGATTCCGATTGGCCGACACGAGAAGGCTCCATTAAGCTCGAGAAGACAAAGTGGAAGAATCCGTGCCGTGTACTTGGCTCGTTATAATGTAATTAAGCGCGCGTTTCACTTTCACTCGCAAGTTCGAACTCCGTTATAGCAACTTTGTGAACTACGTAGCATAAAAGGTGCACAAGCGCGGCTAATTAAGAGGCTCGATGCTCTCTCGTGTCTTTCTTTCGGTGTATTACACGTTCGAGGGTTCTATAATTCAATCCCGGTCGCGATCGGAATTTTCTATTGTTTCAGTCAATCCCTGCTGACCCGTTTTTGTCGGAATCGTGTAGATGGAACCGTTGAGAATTTTTCTCATCCCTGTTTCAGCCGAGCACAATGAAAGACAAAAGTGGAAGTTTTTTATTTCAACCAAGAAAGTGGAATCCCTTTGTAGTACAATATTCATAATGTACTCTTCTCATTTTGTTAATTAATACTTTTAATATCCTTCATACAATTTTTCGTAGAAGATAAATTCTATGTTTATTAAGCTAATAAATGGAGCTACTATCTACGTACATTTTTCCGGAAAACAGAAATTATCATGAAAGTTTATACGGCTCGGTACGTTTAATTAAAGTTCTTTATCCTTTATTCTAAATTTCTGCAACTTCAATTAATGCTACACGCAGCGCTTTCGATCTAGGCGTGTTTTAATTTGACAAACACGATATTTTACGATCGAGTAAGTTTCCAGGAATTAATTACGCAATATAAAGAACCCATTAAGCCGACAGCGGCTGTAATAATAAATATTAATACACTGTTGGGTCAGAGACAGTTAGGTATGTGCTAAACAGTAAAGGGAAAGGACGTGTCGAGAGTGATCAATACCTGCATGATTAGAATTTAAATAAATCATCCTTCCAGCGAATTACTTCTAAAGATGTATCATAGTAATCTCTAAATCCGTCGATGTTTATCATAAATCAATTGTTCGCGTTCGTAAAACAGGATATTATAATCTCTCCATCAAATGTAATAATTTTAAATGAGATTTTCAGACACAAACGTAATTACGAGACATGGATTTTTCATGATGCTTAAAACCCTACGAGAATTATTTGAACGTGTTTCTCCGTATAGACATAATCCGTATTTTCGCATGATACACGCATTTTTTATTGTATTTTCTACACGTCAAACTTTTTCGCAAATGCATAAGACCGTTGGCTTAGTAATATGTTAATAAAATGTCAGGAGCGATTTGAACGCGATATTTGCTAGTGGAACTGTGAAATACGCGAGCTCCGTAGCAGAGCAGCGACGGAGATGATTTCGGAGCTTCCCCTCGAGCACATCAGCACGACACATATCGATCGACACGGCGAATTTACGGCCTCTGCTCGTATCTAGCAACGATTCGATGCGGGTGTTAAATGTTAATGGCCATAGTCTGACGCAGTTTCGTGAACGGCGACGATTTCATTTCGACCGATTCTACGATACCACACACCGGGAAAATCCGACTTTAACCGCAGCACAAAATAATCATCATCGTGTCTCAACAAATATTGTTCGTCTATAATATAAAACCGAAACAATAATAATTGTGTGTAAATGCGTTACACGGAATTGCATGAAATAGCAAATCTGCGTTTGCTTTTCATATAAAGAACGCAAGTGAATGAATGGAACAGATGAGACACGAACATATGAGATCTGCAGGAATAATTATCATAAATTACTACTTCGAGTAAAAAATAACCAGCGTGAAGCTGTGAACTTCTACGACAGAGATTTGTATACAATGGCGAAATTACAGGATTTTAGAACGATGGATGACGACCGAAGATCTATGAATCTTCTTAAAAATCTGAGAAAGATCTAAAACAGTGGTCTTGCGGCTGAGACAAGCGACCCACGCAGTAGCCGCATTTGCGTTTTCGTAAACGTACGAAAAATTGCGACACAAGTAGAAATTACATTGCACAAGACCTCGCGTCGCCTATAGGCTCGCAATCGGACAATGCCGTTTGCTTGAAACATTCTGCTTTAATTAACGTCGTGCTTGCGCCCACGTCGAAGATAATCGACGGGAAACGAAACGAAAAGAAGAAAAATTCGAGCCGTACATTTTACGAGTCGCTGGCGTTGTAAAGGGCTCCCTTTATTCCTATACCTCCTTTTTGCTTTCCGGGCATGCTTATCTCGTACTTAATGCCACGATGTAATCTTTACTTCGCCTTCCCCTTCACTTTTGTTTATCAGACGTAGTTTTCATTTTACAGCGCAGAGTATCAGTCGATCAGGAATTTATTACTAATTTTTCTTGTACGTATACCACTTGGGGAGCAGCTTATTTCTATCTTTATAATAATATTTTCTACAGAGTAAACTGTTATCGAATATAAGAATTTATTTCAGTCTCCAGATAGCAAGTTTTAAAAGCAGTGCGACGCACCTATTAAAGAAAGTTATTTCCTGATGGTTGGAATTTAAAATACACGTATCACTCTCAAGGCCAGATCTCTGCATGCAATTGGCAAATTTCGTGACAGAACGATACACCAATGTGTTATTAGTGTATCACGATGGTCCCCTTATGTAATGCAAAGAGCGGATAACGTGGTTCCTTTTTATTATAAACCGGCTAATGCGTACACGCGTGGTCATCGATTAAGCTCGCATAGCTTCGCAGAAAAATGCAAATTTTTCCGGTTCCTTGAAGAATTCTCTTCGAAAGACACGTTGGCTACGAACAGGTCGAAATTCGAGAAAGATGTACCTGAGAGAGATAGCGGTCCGAGCGGAGGGGAAAGGGACCAGTGATCGATTGAAAATTATATTAATATTCGCCCCTCCGTTCGTTCGTTCGTTCGTTCCCTTCTTCCTACGACGGCGTACCGAAAATTATTCGTCGTGACAGGAACACCGTTATGTACAGAATGCTTCAAAAGTTGGTTTAGCAACACGCGAGGTCTGCCTCTCTCTGAAGACTTGACTTTGATGAGAAATTAATATAGACAGTGTCTATATTTTTAAAAACGATGATAATTGTGAATAATGGAAGTGAAATGTTTTATCAAATCTCTGATTGATTATATAAGTGTCAGTCACGTTGATCCAACTGATAACGTGTAACCAGTACATTGATACAAAATCGAGAGTTTAGTATGTCGAATGATACGTATATGTGTCTGAAGTTAAAATCTGCTCGACGTCATTAAATTCTCGCTGTGATCAAGTGAAATCAGCAATGCCTTTACGGGCAACGTTAATGAAAATGACTCATTATTTGGACGTCTTTTCTTAATAACAATGTAAGCTCGTGGACGAGATATGTAAATTGTTTCAATGCAAATACGTGAAAACACGAAATTATTCTTTATTTTTAGTTACAGAGAAATAGTGCAATAATACAGCAATGCGCACGCGTGTTTTTATCTCCTTCCACAAGAACAGAATTCCTGTATTTGTCAAACTTGATGAACCTCGTTGTTGGGAATAATTACTGAGATAAATAATATTTTCGAAGTACGTGAATATGTTTGCTAGACGCTTTATTGTTCATCGATGTTTCTAAAATAGTCTTTCTCAGCATTTTGCCCGTATTAATTCAAGCATATGAGATTCATTTACTGTAATTATTACTTTTATTAAACCCATTATTCGTACACGACATGTGCACGTTGATCTTATTCTTATAAGTCGGTAAAAAAATCGAACCAGGTGGAAGTTCGTAAATTTGCAATGCAGATTAAATGGATAATAACGTGTGATTTAAATTACAAATTTGATTTATACTCAAATGCAACGTTGCAATGTTGCTATTCTATGCTTAATTCATCCCACTTTAATAAATGTCTACTTTCGCTAGTACCGTCACGCTTTGATACAAGAAGGCAAAGCGTTATGAGAATTTGACTCGAAATATATTCAAAAACCAAGAATCAAGAACAACATGAATTATTAAATTCTATCAGAATCATGATATACGTGACAAGATCTTCTTTACTCGATCATATCAATAACTATAACATCGTAAGTTGTAAATATGATGTCGCAGATGATATTTCTATCTTGAAATCTGCTTATCACACATCGTACGATGATGATGTACTTCCGTAAACAGTTCAAAGGCAATTCCTAGCAGGAACCAAGACAAGAACACGAAGAAGAGGACGAAACCAACGAGTTTATCTCGAGTTGAATAAATAGAAATTTAATAAAACAACGGAAAGATGTTCCTCGGTTCTTTTACGATCATAAAGTACTCCTCCCCGAGGGATGGTGTAAGTCACGAAACACGAGTCATCGTCGAACTACTTCCGTTTGCGGAACAAAAGCCGCTTTACGAGAAGACTTACGACATGCAGAGCACGTAACCGGCAACAGCCGTCGGCAGCCATCCCCCGTTTCATGGCCGAGAAATCTTGGAGATCATGAAAATTTACTTCTTTTTTCCACTCCGAAGCCGTGTAATCGGGGGGGCCATCAGACCGGAAGTGACGAAGTTTTACAAGGAAATCGCAGCACCGCAATTTGAAACGTGTTCGGCAAACTCGAAAGACGAGTTTGTTACAGAGAAAGATTTTTACGACCATCTCCTGAGTCTCGAACCCCTCGTTCGAACGTTAATGCTACTAGACATCCCTTAAAATTAACAACCCCTTCCGAGCGATTAAACAGAAGGTCGTTCTTGCATACGATAATTGCAACAACGGTGGGCCACGCGAGAAGCAACAAGCGCGTATCCAACGCGGTCCGTCGGTCGCCGACGGTCAGGAACATGGGCAGCCTCAAGTCGCTACCATGAACTCGAAATTCATCGACGGAACTTACATCGGAAACCACTGACTTCTTATCGGGCACGTTTCCACGCACACGTCCACGGACATGTGCGGTGATACACAGAAGGGACAAACATGACACTCTATACATATGCATGTGCATACATTTACGATAAAACACGATGCATGTACACAACAAACAATCGCTCACGACGGAATGTTGTTGCTCGGGAGCAACAACGGCAGCATGACATGCTTGCTAGGGGTATCTTTCGACCGACGATCGGTCAAAACAAAATCTAACGACGATGTAGACGAGACGCTGGCACACAGGACGATCGGGCGACGGAGTTCGTGTCGTGATGCGAATTCCGTCGGACGGCGTAGGGGTTTAGGACGAGAGAAAGACGTGGAACAAGCGACGGAAAGAGACAAGCGAAGGGAAGGAAGACGAGCTCGGGTGGACGAAGAGGAGCACTCTTGGTAGCAAGGCAAGCGCTTACCTCTTGGTGGCGTCGAGCAACGCGCCCTGGAAGCACTTGGCACCGTGGACAAAGGACACGACGACGATGTCCGGTAGCGCGGACTCGACGGTCACGAGGATCTTGTCGCCCCTGGCGAGCGTGAACGCGGACAGGGCCACCGTGTCCGCCGCCATCTTGGCTCGTTAGAATTATTGCTCCTCGCTGTGTCGAGACCCGTCGTCTCTCTCTCAGCGGATGACGTGAGGAGCGGCTGGGGCTGCCTCACTCTCCTCCGTGTGTACGGAGGCCATGGGCTCCACGAGGCATGTTAGGGGTGGGGGAGACAGGAGGGCAGTCTGGCTGCTTGCTTGCTCGCTCGTTCGCTCGCTTGCTTTCCTAGCAGCCACCACTGCATTTCACATCCGTGCACAGCTGGCTAGCTTGCGGCTTCCTACGCATGCGTTTCAAACGACTCCCACCCCGTCGGACCAACGGTATGCCACGATATCAGTAGACCCTGGGTATTACGTGGGAAATTTTATCTATTGTTTCATGTCACTTTCTTCTCTGGATAATTATGTTATAAAGATGTTAACTTGTTCCAAACTCATTTCTTCCTAACCAGAATATTATGTACAAACGGTCTTATGTTTTTCGTTGAATCGAATGAAAGGAATTATAATGATTATTGTAAATACTTTGACTGATAATGATAAATAAAATGGTATTCGACAAGTATAATATTGTAGTGGAGTTCATAGATCTCTTCAAAGAAATCGTTCCTCCTAGAAGACAAACGTACATGATAATAATCTACATAATCTAGATAACTTCTAATCCATTTCGTTTTGATTATTTTATTGTAATATAGTATTTGAGAATGTACAAAAAGAAATTTAGAAAGGGAGAATGAAACGTATTGTCACAATTACACGTCACTGGGCGGATTTATTTCAGGTCTGTAAATAATCTTCATGGCGCCCTTTCCTTATGGTGAACAGGCTGTACAGAAAGGGTAGTATAAAAACCGAAATCTTTTTCGCTTGCAACATCTATCGCTGTTTGCTCGAATGCATTTCGTTATTCTAGTCCAGCCAGCAGGAGTTCAGCCAATTCATTGTTTTTCGTATAGCAGTCTCTCGTACATTCCAGTCTAGATACAGTACTATGGCACATGTGTACTACATATGTGTCCGTATGTACGTAGATATTTTTCGATAGCATTCTTTCTCCAAAGCACGATGAAGCATGAAAGAATGAACCACTATTCTTTGTGGGAATATATTCCATGCTTGATATATACCAGCAGAAGTAAATTCGATGAATGCTATTACTTTGATACAAAAACATATCGTGCCATGTATCATAGCATTATCGATTGAAGCAGAAGAGATGGAGATAAAAAACATATTCTCAATAGTAATCGAAATGCATCTCTATCCGATGAGATTTATTAATTCTATTAATGGCATCTACACCGGAAGTAGGTGGAGAAACGGAGCAGAGCAAGTGAAGATCTAAAACCCAGCAAATTCACCTAAGAGACACCGAAATTCATCGTACAATCTATATGTATACGCATATTACGAAATGATTCCTAACAGTTTTAGCTAGAATATGATTGAAGCAAAACAAAGGAGGTCGAGGTCTACTTTTCGCTACCACGCGAAAGTACAATTTAACCAGTAGTACATTAATTTTTGTAATAACGACGTAAACTGAAGAAAGAACACCCAATAAAAATTTGGAATTGTCGCATTAACTTTTCGTGCACTGGTCACGTTACAGTCGCCGAGACAAAAACGGACCAATGCACAGGGAAAGAGAGACAAGACACGAAGGGAGAGAAATACAGAGGAGGATAGAAAGTAGATGACAAGCAGGGACGAGCGCAACGCGTTCAGTAAAGAAAATCACACCACGAACGTTTCAGGAATTCCGCAGGAGTGCCCGTGAACTTGATTTTGTTCACTGACCCTCGACCGTTGTTTAAAGTTTAAACTTTCTCTGATCGATACATCTCGTTTTAACGGAGGGACCTGCTGTTTCATATTGAACACACAGAAAACAAAGGAACTCCTTATAGAACGTGAGGAACGGTCCGTCAGTGGCAAGTTTTAATTGTTAGAAAAACTACGGTCGAAAGCTCAATGAAACAACTTCCTTAAGCTTTATCTGCATCGTCCAATATTTTATCGCTGCTGTTTGGTAAACAATTTGAATAACAGCGTAATAGGTACACGAAGTCCATTTTACTCGCCTACATACACTACATACGTATGTACGTACGCGTATATGTTTTCGACATTAGCTCTCTACCATTGTCAATATTATTGCGCAACTCGGAATATTGCGCGTTCCCTATTGAGCGTTTAGGTTCGAAGTGTTCTTCAAACCGACACGAAATTGGGAAAACGTTATATACTATCCTAGCCCCTGGTCTCGTTTTTGCGAGGATTGTCGTACTTGTACAGTTGTCTGTACGAAGATACGAGAGAAAGGTAGTATCTGTTATTATGTACAACCCAGGTACAAAGTTATACCGTACGTACATATGTATGTATATGGTTTCGAGCCAATCGGAAATCTTTGATGTTGTACGTACGCGTTATTACAGTTGCGGATTTGTGTTAATTGAATATTCACTCAATATACATAGACAATTCCTTGCGGATGACACTACTTCAGGTAATGAACTCTATGACCTTAGGTCTGAGACCTTTCCATTAGGTCATCTTTAAACTTTAGTGACATGCATCAGTTGTAACAGCAGTAAAATTTAAAAAATACAAATATTCACGAATACTTTTATACATTATGTAAGACGTATAAATTAATGAAGAGTTTCTGAAAGCATCACTCTGGTTAATTTGTACTGACGTAAATATTCATGAATATGTAATTATCATGTCGGCACAGAATTATGGAAATGTTGTAAAAGAAATTGCAAGTTCGAACGACATGTCGCTACAAAAAACCATTTGCATTTACGATGCGCGGTGCATGCATGAATCCATTTTGAAATTTGCGTATCTTTTTTACATAAGAGTCACGCATTTAAATTGTACATGAAATACGATCAGCTCGAGTGTTACATAGCACTTTGAAACATTTCGTTTTGTATTTATATCGATGGAAGTCATGCAAATTATTACTGTTGTAAAAAATGGAGAAGGCAGTTTCGGTAAAAGTGACCTTAAAGAAATTAACAAATATTTCATACGTCATGTTCATAGCATCTTATCTGTTATTGTATAGTATTTATCATGTCGTTATTAAATGATTTATAACTGTCGTATCAATTAATATATACTTCAATGTAATAATTTTATCGAAGCAAAAACATCAATTACTCTTTACTTTTAACTTTGTTCAGAACAATCTTTATGTTATATCGTAATGTTAAAACGCTACTTACATACAACGATTCCATGAGAAAGAGAGAGATGATCAAGACGCATGATAATAACAAGAATAAAGTAATCGACTTCGTGGGTGGGGTAAATCGCAGGGGTGTATCATGGTAGCTGGCGCTAGCGTAAGGCACTGGATCAGCTGGCTTGCGCGGTGTTACAGTGGGAACAGCAGAACGGAGCAGGTTCTCTTTGGAAAGTGACAGAAGAATTTCACGGGTAAGCGAATTAAAAAATAATGCTTGCTGCGAATAATGGGATTGCGTAATATACGGTCGTGCACATGTAGTTTGACGTAGCGGCAGGCGAGATGAAAAGTACGGTCGAAACCGTCGTCGTCTCTGCACTGCTGCGCGGCGTTTCACGAAATTCGCGATGTCGTTTTTTGAATGAAAATATGTCTGGCACTTGAGCACAGAAAATGGGTCATTCGTCGACGTGTAGTTTCTTACAAGAGTGGTCGATATTCGCTTAGGAACCGGGAAAAACCACTGGAACGAAAATCGTTTGACGCAAACACGAAAGTGTGCTACTGTGATGTCACGCCGAGGAGGAGAACAAACGATACGGGAGAGTGTGAAATAAATGTAGACACACATGCGAAAACTATAATCGATGCACGTTTTGTGCGGTCTTCCCTTTAGGTTATGCCGCGTTTCGCGAAATTCGCAAGCGCGGGTTCCATGAGCATTACCATACGCACATGCTCGATCAGACTTCGCCAACCGGCACTGGCTGACTCACGTGTATCATAACGATATCGATCGCTGGATCAGATTCAGCGTCGCTCGTTAATTTTGTATTATAATTTATGAGGGCTGCGTAAGGCTTTAACAGTCTTACTTGGAAGTCAAACTGCACTTCGATATAAATAGTGTAAAAAATCGATACGTAACGTCTCGCCAGTTACAGTGAAGCAATCGTTAAGATCGTTAGAATCGTTAACAATTACAAAACAAGTTTGGCAATCTCGGTGCTGCATCGATTAAATAAAGTACGTCTTTTATTCTTGCGTTTCCGTTTACCTAAAAATTAAACTTCGATGTAAACAAGTGATTTCGCCCGATCGTAATAGGTCTTTCCTTGTTTTTTCAATTGAAAGCAATAAGGGTAGACATAGAATCGTGAGTCAGAAAGCCAATCTTCTGGGTCGGGTCTAATTAGTGCAAATAACAGTTATGTAACAAGATAAAAAGTGTTCTTGTCAACGCGATAACTGCATCGTGTAAAATATCGTACTTGTCATTTTTGTATACGTATACTATTTGGTACATGTATATTTTTAATTGTTATAAACTATCCTTGGACCTCGCTTACTTTTATAGATATGACCGTTAATGAACGTCATCAGTTCCTTCCTTACCATTCCTATCCATCCTCTTGACATCAGCGAATTTACCGGTAAAGATTCAATCGACAATCTTTTTTGCCCGTAATCATTGAAGATCGAGAAAATAGTAACCCTCGAAGATGGAGGAGGAAAGACTAGACATCAACAAACCCCTGTGGGATCTGAGTACCTTTATAGGAAGATGGAAACATTTTGCTTGGGTGACTGACTTTCGTACTTGCATCGTCCCTGATTCCCAGTTACTCGAAGCGAAGAAACTATTGGAGGATTATAAGTAAGTACCCGGAGGAACGACTTGAGCATATGCAGCCCAATTTGAGGAATGTGTTACGTAAATATCGTACATCCGAAAATAATTTGCCTACCAAGCGAAAAAAATTAAAATACTATACGGACAATGGCCGGTATTCAGAGTCGTTACTTATTCTTAAGACCGTCTTAAACATTTGCTATCTCTGTCTATCCCATGTTTCCAGTCCTTGTCTTGCAAAGGAAACAGGGGCTTAAGCAAATGCTTAAGGCGATCTTAAATATAAGTAACGACTCTGAATACCGACCATTATTTTTAATATGTATCGGAAGCTCTAGTACACGTAGTCAAGTTCGTTGAACTCAAAAAGAGGAGTGAAAAGATCGAGAATTATCTATGTTATTAATAATTTATGTTGTAATCGCAATCATTGTATCGATTTGAATAAAAATGTTTGACGACTTGAAGCGTTTTTTAAACAGATCTTTTAATCAACTGATCGTAATCTGGAATTTTGCTCAAAATTGAAATCTCTATTCTCCATGTTAAATTTTTTAAGAATATAGTTATAATAAATCACAAATAAAATATTTATTAAAATTATATATAATATAAATTTTTTTCCGACGTCGTGATTTCGTACGTAAATACCTATCCCACACGTCCTTCCTTCTTTTTTACTTCTACGAAAAATCAATAGTCTGTTTATCTCTTAGACTTGGGAAAGAGCCAGCTGGTACAACCCGAGAGCAAATCATCTATGCTAAGAAGCTTTACGAGTCGGCCTTTCATCCCGACACCGGTGACCTGCAGAATGTCTTTGGCAGAATGTCCTTCCAAGTACCGGGCGGGATGGCTATCACCGGTGCCATGCTTCAATTCTACAGGTAATCGAATCCTTCCAACTTTTTACTTTTATTACATATTTCTTTGGTCTACGTCACGTGCTGTTACCAAGAACGACACGCTTGGTATGCAAAGCATTCCAAGTTCTAAAGTTCATCTCACTGGGAGTTCATTCTGAATGCGATTAACACTCCGAACTCTGAGACATTTTAATTTATACTTACAAATCGTGAACTGTTGATTTTGCAAGAAATACATATCGCTGCCCGTTGAATAATTATTGAAATATTAAAAAAAATAAAAAAATAGTCGTATGTGTTAGGAAAGAACATTTATTGTTATAGAACAACCACTGCCGTGGTATTTTGGCAATGGATGAATCAGTCATTCAATGCATTTGTCAACTATACAAACCGAAACGCTAACAGTCCCGTCACACTAAATCAATTAGGGATAGCTTATTTAAATGCCACCTCATCAGCTATGTTAACGGCAATAGGATGCAAAGCATTCTGGGCCAGAAGCGCAAACCCACTCATAATGGTAATATAATATTTTTAAATGATCAGAGTTAAATCCGTTATTAGCAGTAGTTGTTTTCAATTAATAAGATATGAAAATATTATTATTTAGCGTTACGTGCCGTTCGCTGCCGTGGCAGCTGCGAACTGCGTAAACATACCCTTAATGCGGCTGAACGAAATCACTAACGGCATAGACATTAACGATGAAAATGGCAATAAGTTAACAAAGTCAAAGGTACGGTAACAAAAGTCCTTTGATGGGTGATGCGCGATAAAGTTTTATCAACACGGACGAACCAAAAAAAAGATACTCATATCATTTTAGCTTGCGGCAGTTAAAGGTATCAGCCAAGTAGTTATCTCGAGAATCATTATGTGCGCACCTGGCATGCGTAAGTAAATGTCGAATAAAGTATGAGACCCGAAGTCGATCATGTAATAAAATAAAAATTAATCTGGTTTAGTGATCTTACCACCTATAATGGAAAGACTGGAAAAATACGCTTGGATGCAAAAGATCAAGCCGTTACATGCACCAATACAAGTTTTATTCGTAGGCTGTTTGTACGTATATTTAAACTTTCGTCCATATATGTATAACGAATAAGAGTAAATTTATATGAATAAAAATATTCCAGCTTAACGCTTATGGTCCCCACGGCGTGCGCGTTATTCCCGCAGAAATGGTAAGCTTATACTCGTACATATTATCAGTACTGTTTATCATTTCAATTGTTATGAAAATTATGATGTTCCAATCGTTGAGAAATATTCCTACCGAATTGTGATATTATTTTAACAGCTCAATAAAATCGAGTTCGTTAGAACGCTGGGAACCGGAGAATTACGAGATTTTAAAGGAAAATTGTAAAACCGGAGAATTACCTACGTACTTATATTTCAACAAAGGTTTATAATCATGGGAATTACTACGATGAAACCCGAAGGTGCTTTTTTATTATCCAGTATGAAATAGAAACTAATAATGGAATTGAACGAATTTCCACGTACGATATGTCGTCAAGGTACTCTTAGTCGATTCAGAGGGTGAAGAATTAATTCCGATGAGAAGAATGAATTGCGGCTGCATTTTTAATTTTTATTATGTACAGCAACATATTTTAATCATAAGTGTCAGTATAAACATGTATGTCATGGCATTTTAATACTCATTATTCTATTCCCAAAAACGGCATCCGTCTCTTACAATAGAAATAACGATACAGCCATTAACAAGTAAATATGATGGCAATAACTAAACTTGTCTAATACGATCAATTATCTTACTTTAATTTAATTAGCTATATTTGTTAATATTGTACCATGATCTGGCTGCGTTAGATTACATCGCTAACCCAGGGACTGAATTTCTCATACATAAGTTTCGAAACTGTACTTATACAAATAGTTTACAATTGTTTTTTTACTTTTTTAATAGAAAAATGTAAATTTGTTTTTAGAAAAATATAAACATAGAGACAATAAGTACTTAATATAATAGTCGCAATGCCCCTGGGTGAAATTTGCACTCTTAAATCTCAAATGACCGTCAATATCCTATTGTTACTACCTCCCGAAAGTGTTACAAGAAAAATGCTGCCATGTATTTTTTAGTAATGTTACAATAAATATCATGGAAATTAAATTTGAACAAGTTTATTTTATTCATAATGTTCATATCATAATAACGACACAACGTTAATGATCGATCCTGTCGATCGATTTTCATTCCTTAATGGGAGTAACGACGGCGGCAGCGTAGTGGCGAAGACTGGAGACCAGTAATCGCTGCGTACTTTTTCCTTAATGGGAGATTTGGTTACGAATAACAGACGATGAAAAATAGTAAGACGTTTGACAATTCTTTTTAAATACTTTAATTAAACATGACGTCGTTGTATTGATGACGAATATTTAGACTTTCTTATAATTTCTTTTTAAGTTGCGATTTAAAGATCCTTAAGAATTACGCGTAAAATTATATGTTAGGTCGGGTATGTGTCGCTTGATTCTGTTGCGGCATATACCCGATCCGCTCTTGGATTTCACTTTGTGGCACTTTAGTACCCCACACAGGGGGATACAAAGCCTGCTGTCTTTCCTCGCATTCCTTCTGGAGTTGAAGACGCGTTCGCATGCCCTCGTAGTCCCGCAGATCGTCTAGGCGTAAATCGATTCTCGTCGGGCTGCGTCGTATCATGTTACTGGGGAAGAATCCAACAATTTTTTTATTTAGTATAAAAAACTGTTGTTACACACCTATCATTATTTGAGGAACAGTTGCTAACAGAATTTTGAAAAACATACATTTTTGTATCTTTAGTTTTGCAAAACTTCGTTCGAATAATTAAAGAATGTTTCAATTAATAATTAAACAGTCAGGAATTTGAATGATAAAGTATAAAATAAATACAATACCGAAGATCATAAGAAGAGATAGAATATTACAGATGAGAATATCGAATTGAATTTATTTACATCGAAGATTAAAATATATTGCAAGGGACAGCCGAACAATATGAAGACATCCCTGAAGGTACGTTTTCATACAGCGAATAATTCGCTGCGAGTAATGAGCAGCGAGTAAATGCGAGTGTTCGCAACTAACTGAAGTATTCCAACTTTTTGCGACTATTCGCTAGATCGTCATTTTACAAACAAAAATTTTACACACAGTTAATTGCATCACTCGCATTTGCTCCCTTTTTGCTGTCAATTATTCGTTGCATGAAAACGCACCCTGAGCGTTAGGTTAAAATGGCGAATTATAAGGAATAGATAACTGGCCAGTAATAATTTTCAAATAAATATCATTACCCGGAATGCATAGATTACTGAGCCATATTTATTCGCGAGAATGATATTTTTTCCACGATATTTCGGCAAAATCATTTGCAGATTCGCGTGAATTAAAGAATTAGCGTGAAAATGTGGGTACAACAAGGGATTTGGCCGCCGTAAACACGCTTCCGATCGAGTGCTACGATTTTCGTTAATTTTGCCACGGCGGCAAGCACTCCACTTTAGTAAATTGTAAATAATTGTAAATTAAGCACCAGGTAACGAAACGGCAGCACGAAAGGATGCTTTACTTGGAAGATTATGTTGAAAGTACGTAAAAACGAGGCATGCTCTGCTTACCCAGCTTCTCAAGAAAGTTACTAACCTTCCCGAATATACTCCCTCGTGCAAACATCAAAAACTCTTCTCAAAGCGTGTACCTTTGTAGATATTGCGTTATCGCACGCAATCATTTAAATGTTGCTTTTTATTTTACTATCAAATTAAACGCCGCCTATTATGAACGATTATACGACATACCATTCCCTTTAAGTTTTAGGTTAGTTATATGTTTTCTAAATAGACAATAGCTGATTTACTCTTACTAATATATTTTGAAGTTACACTGTAACTTCAAATATTTCTTATGAACAGACTACAGACATTGTAATGATTGTAATGATTAATTAAACGTTGTTTCTCCTTTACTTTATACACCTTTTTATTTTGATTTTGTTTGGTTATGTTCACCTTCTTTTGTGGTTTCAGTGATCGAGCACCTACCACAAGAATTAAGAGACAGGTTTACAGAAATGAGAGAAATGGACTTAGGTGTACAGAGTATGTGCACTATTATGCAACAGACAAGCTTCCGAAACACTTATATGCAAATACAATTTAATACCACTGGTGAACGATCCTGATGTTTCTTTCAAACATTGCAGATTCAATGGACAGTTTAGAAAAAAAAGTTAAAATCTTCTTCGCAAACGCGAAGAAAATGAAACCTAGCGAAAAGGAAGTAGAATACGAAACCATTAGAAGAGAGTATTACAAAACCCTGGAGGATGCGGATGAGAAGGTGCACTTAGCTAATCAGATGTACGACTTAGTAGATAGATATTTAAGGAGATTAGACCAGGAATTGCACAAATTTAAAATGGAGCTAGAAGCGGATAATAAAGGTATCACGGAAATACTAGAGAAGAGATCATTGGAATTAGATCAACCACCTACAAATAGCAGCCAAAAAGAAAATCGGTATAGCTTTACAACGTCCAGTAGGTCGAGAGACAATCACAGTCATTGTACGTATACCTTCGCTACGCGTATGCGATGCGTAAATGATTTGGAATTACATTTTATGTTCTTACAGCACGAGCGGAAAAGAGAAGAGATTCGAACGCATCCTCCACGTCAACAGAAAAACGATTAGCTTTAGAAAAAATTTCTCCAAGTCTTCCTGAATCGCGACCAGCTTCTGCAAATTCAGGACCAATTATCGCTGCTACGAGCGTGCCATCTACTCCTACGGCAATCGCGAATTCCGTCGGCTCCGTAAGTTATAATCTCGGTCATATCGGAGCCGGCGGGAATGCCATAGCAGCTGCAGCATCACAGGCGATCGCCGCGACGCAGCAGATGCAACAGGGCAGACGTACTGCCAGCTTAAAAGCTAGTTACGAAGCCATCAACACTGGGGGTGTACACGCGGCCGAATTTAGTAGAGAATTGGCTGGCGCTGCACAAACCGCTATCGCAGCTATTCAAGAAACAACTAAAAAGCATAAAAAGTATGCATCCATCACAGGCCTGTGCAACCGTGAACCATAAAGGATGGCCTCGTCCTTTCTTTAAAAAATCGTTGCTTATTTTAGAAAAGTAACAACCGCCGTTCCGAGTTCGAGCGTAGTCGCCGCTACTGTTCAACAACCTGTATCACCTCCAGTTATAACTACGAACACACAAGTCGTAGATTCGGATAATCCGGATTGGACTTACGATCCGAACGAACCAAGATATTGCATATGCAACCAAGTATCGTACGGAGATATGGTTGCTTGTGACAATTCAGATGTAAGCAGAACATATTTCTATCGTTATATCTTTGTATTAAAAGATGAACGTCAATATTGATAATAATTAATTTTCCTTTATGATCTCTTATAGTGCCCTTTCGAATGGTTTCATTATCCATGTGTGGGTATCACTGCACCGCCGAAAGGCAAGTGGTACTGTCCCCAATGTACATCTTCTATGAAGAGGCGCGGAGGTCGGAAAAACTGATTGTACTGTAATCAGTGGAAATATAATGAAAAAAAATTGATACTACCTCTTAGGCACTATCCGTCAAGTACCAACTTAGTTAGGAAGCTATTAATTCTGATTTTATATAACTTTTTAAATATGTTTAAAATTTAAGTCGTGATCTTAATCTGGTCTTTGCTCTTGTTCAACGAAACTTGAATTTCTAAAACAGAAGAGAGCAGTTTTTTTTACTGCGTTTCGTAGGCGTTAACGAACGGATCAAATGGTGCAAAAAGTGGGCTTCGAACAAAATTTAGTTTCACCCGAGAACGTTACGAGAGTATCTTTTGATACTTTTTGCACCATTCTTCACCGCGGAAACAGTTAGATAGTTTATACGAATTTACATTTGAAAGATGATCTTTCCCCTCTGGTGATACGTAATACGATTCATCGACTGACACATACGCCAGAGATCGATTTTCGCTACGAATTTTTCGAAATTTACGTTTTTTAGTTCAGATGATATGAGACGAACGTCGAGCAATCTTCGTATATTTATGTCTTCGTGTTAGTTCAGACGCGCTTAGTATCTCGCTGGATTGGCCATTATGCGAGCAATAACGAGTTTTAAGTGTTCTACGCTTTCAGAAGAAACTTGAAGCAAATGAGAAAAAAGTACGACAAGGAGGGAAAGGATAACAAACTCTGAGAATACTACTTTCGAAACGAAGGAATGTAACAACTTGATGTATAAATAAAGCGAACGATGCAGATTTGTCATTTGTGTTATTATCTACGTTTATCTACGCTGAACGTAAAACCCCGATTTAGTAACTCTGTTCAGCATCATAACTGCGATTCGTTAAATCGATAAACTTCGATCTCTTTTATCGTTTTCGGGTCACAGGGTGACCGCGATCTGGTTAACCAGCGATGTACCTAATAGATCAGAAAAAACGCATCCTTCGAAAAAGATGTCATTGAAACGGTTTTGTACTGAAGCAAGGAAGTACGCCTGTCGCCGGTAATTTTTATGAATGACTTCCTCCAAAGAACACTTTATTATTTCAAGTTACATTCGAATCGCCGACGTAGAAATACAAACAAAAGGAAAAAACCAGCGTAATTATGATGCTGATTCATGACTGTTACCGGGAATTTATAATTGTTGTCCTTCTTCATTTCAGAACACATCTGACCTTGCCTATTTACGTTCCACTTCGAAAATTTTACATGTACCACCACTTTTATTCACTGAGAAAGATTGAATAACGTTGTTACATACTGTCTATATATAAATGAGGATGTAAAAGGAAGTAATTTGTGGATAAATTGCTTGGTGATACATTTTAACACATTGTCACAGGAAGGATTTACTCCTGTGACTATGAAACTGCCCATTATTTTCGTTCCGAAAGAATGTACGAGTTAATGCGCTTCTGTAAAACTCGCTGCAGGGTATTCTCGTTATATATAAATCGACGAGAAGCAGTTGATTCAAAGTCTCGTTTCGAACTCGGTTCACTCTCGTCGAGTACTTAGTAAAGAGAACGCTTAACGTCTGATCATGTTCCGTGGGCTATCAGTAGCCTTCTTCGTTTGCCTCTTGAGAAATAGCGGCGTAGCGCAACTGACTTTTGATAACACAAATGCGTCGCCAAGTACGTAGAAAATTAAAGAATTTTTATAAGTACACTTCTCTCTTCTACTAAAATATTAATTGATTTTTAAGGCAATAATGCCAACAACTGCCGTTGCCTCTCAGCAAGTCAGTGTTCCTCTACGAATCCGGCGGATCCGGCAATTGACATTCGAATTGTTAACCCAGTGCGTATAAAATAATCTGTAGCAATTTAAATAAATTCTGTCATAGTTAACAAAAATTTGCTACTATTTTCGGAGTATATATCGTTTTGTATAAATTTTTCGAGGGCGCTAATAATTGCAACAGTGGTCAAGTGTATTGTTGCCCGGGGTCTTCTTCTGGAAATGGCGACACACAAAGCTGTGGAATCAGGAAAATCTCGTTATCTTCGCATCCTCAAGGTCAAGCTAGTTACGGTGCATATCCTTGGCAAGCTGTGCTTTTAAATTCCAATAACGGTTACGTCGGTTCTGGCGTACTCATTACACCAAATCATGTTTTAACTGTCGCTCACAAAGTATCGTCTTACACGTGAGTAACTTGGGTTTGCGGTTTAATTCTTTTAAACGAAATATTAAGTTCTCCCCTAAATGTTCTACAGAACCGGTGGGCTTAAAGTGAGATTAGGAGACTGGAATGCACAAACAACAAACGAACTTTATCCAAGTCGGGAATATACAGTTCAAAGAATATCTATACACCCTCAATACAATTCTGCAAATCTACAGAATGATGTGGCTGTAATAACTCTGAGCGGCACCGTCCCTATCTCAACTAGTCCTAATATTAATACTGCATGCCTTCCTACAGCCCAGCCTGCAAGTGGTACGAGGTACGCAGAAGATTCTCAAACTTATTTTCAATTTTGTTTTGGCTATCATCTCGAAATAATTCTTTATCACGAATGTAATTAAAAAAATGAATTTTTTTAAGATGTTGGGTGTCAGGTTGGGGAAAAGATGAATTTGGAACAAGCGGCCAATATCAAAGTATAATGAAGGAAGTAGACGTGCCCATTGTTGACCAAACAGTTTGCGAAAATGATCTGAGGACAACGAGACTCGGGCAATCGTTCGTATTGAATAGAAATAGCTTTTTGTGTGCAGGAGGGGAGCAGAACAAGGATGCGTGCACAGTAAGTATTTAAATTAACGATGATTGATCGTTTGAAAATAATCTCGTCACAAATGTTTCAGGGCGACGGTGGTTCGCCATTAGTTTGTCAGTCTGGGAATGCGCAATGGCAAGTAGTAGGAATGGTTTCTTGGGGCATTGGCTGTGCCAGCAGAAATGTTCCTGGTGTGTACGTAAATGTATATAATTACGTTCCATGGATATCACAGCAAACGACTCAGAGTAAATAATTACGACACGCGAAGTACAATACATGTAATTAATATTTGCCAATCTGTATGAAACGCAACATGACAATTGTATACTCATATCTTTTTAAGTACTTCTACAACCTTTATGATTTATTTCTGCGAGAATATACTTATATGCGCTGTATTTAGAAACTTGTAAATATTATTGCATTTACGATTATTATTACATACATATTACTGGTACATGTAATAAATATTATCGATTACATATTAGTTTTCATATATAATTGTATGCTTCCCCTCGATGTCTTATTGATAAAAAAATTAATCTTATACGTATATCAATTGAAAAAGATATACTTGTGTTGGATTACAATTTTTATTTTTCCCGATAAGTGTCAGGAATCAATGTTTGATTCTTTTAATTCGCGATAATACTCGAAGGATAATGATCAACAATAAGTGTTGCTCCTCCTCCTTTAATGTGCATGCCTATCGCGACATTGATTAAGTAAACGGATGTTTTTAACTTCTACGATTGATAACGGAGACGGTGTATTCATTTATCGGATTATATTATTTTCACTTGCGTAAATAATAATCGAAGCGTTTGTTGTAAATAGGAGCAAGTACTTCAAGTGAATCGGAGGTTCAAACTAAAGAGAGATAAAGCCGATTCATTGAAACACGTACAAAATCTTTTCTCGATTACTTTTACGTGATTTCAGTATGTGTTATTTATTTGAACAATTGTAGAGGTCAGCGATTTGTTTTAAAGTACCTTTTTATCTGATAATGATATCTGACAAGGTTATTGAAAATGGAAAAGTTTCTTTTCTTCTGTGTTATCAATGAAAGGAATGGACAAGATAGTGGACATATATAACCCCTCACTTACGACCACTTGCGCGTGACCCGTGCAACTGAAGCGCGCAACGAGCTGGCAATTACTTTTATAAGTCGCCATCGTTACCCCCGCTCCTTCCGCACTTACAATAGACGATGTAGACACTATACATATTTAAAATATCAGATAAATACTGCATTTAATTTCTTTTTTACAAACAAATTTCTTTTGTACCGGTTTGAAATTATTTTCCAGAAAAAACAGTTTTTTGAAAATAAAATCGTAGAATTATTTATAGCATACAAATGAGTTACATGCAGCATTTATCTGGCATTTAACTCCACTTTAGTGTTTCTAATTTCAACGTAGCGAGGATTTAGCTTTTGTAATCAATTGTGCAGTGTGCATTGTGCAGATGTGTATGTATAGGAGCTGTGGCTGTGGCACATACATATAATGTGAAATACACGGTCAAAACGAGAAACATGGCGGATAACGATGTAAATGGTGATTCTGACGAGGTGCAACAAGAGAAATCACAGAAAAAGACAGCAAAATATGATAGCGGTGCAGCAGATTTGGAGAAAGTTACGGATTATGCGGAAGAAAAGGAAATATCCTCATCCGATGGCTTCTCTTGCGTGAGTGTTTGTCGTAATTTCTATCCCACGTGTTTACGGTCGATGACAACATAGTTTATTAAGCATTTTTTCTGCTTTTTTTATGATAAAAATTTAGATTTCGATCTCCTTAATCCGGTTTCCGTCACATTTTAATCTATTCGCATTGTTATTTATCGAATTTTGATTTATAAATGAATGATCATGATATCTAACCTATAACGTTTCTGTACAAGATGATTAATAAATGATTTTTCTTTCTCTGCAGGCGTTAAGTATAATCGGAGACCGTCGGAACAAGGAAGCTGCCGAGAAGAAAGCAAAAGAGAAGGAAATGCTCAAAATTCCTATAAAGAAAGAAGACGTCGATCTCATTGTAAGATATTTTTAATGATCATGAATATCTTTCATGCTACCAACTGGTTATCTATTCTATTTAAAATATTTTCCCAATTTTTCTAACTACAATATTTGTGGAATTCTGTTGCAGATGAAAGAAATGGAAATAAATAGAAGTATAGCAGAACAAACACTCAGGGAACACAGAGGAAACATTGTGGAAGCATTACTTACTTTAACAAATTAACTGTACAGCATGAAATTCAATCAAACGTATTTGTATAAGACACAATTTAATTGTAAATTATATGGTCTTAGGAATTGTTAAGATTTTGGGTTATTAATAATTTATTCATGTATATTATATAATATACTATAAGTGATTCTGTATACTTCTCTTTTTATTATTTTATTTGCCTATCCTCTTTTAACTAAGGACGTACAGACTATAACGCATACTAATGAGAGATTGAAGAGTATATTAAATCTCAGGAAAATATAACTCAAGTTCAGATTGTACGTGTTATCAGGGTGTTCCCACTTGATAAGATTGTACCTTTTATATGTGCAAAATGTATTTAATGGCTTAGTTTACAGCTACATGTTTAGCTGTTTGCAAAAGAGTGAACCTTTTTGTAATAACTGAATTTACTTTACGTAAAAATAAGATCTGGAGATAAAAAAAAATCATACAAGATCCAACCAAATGTCGAATTGAATTCGATTAGAAAATTCTTGTGTCTTAAATAATGTAATTGTATTACATCTTTGATAAAACTTTCCGTACGATGATAATTATCATCGGACTTCAATAACTATCTATACGATGAATTATTTAAATAATAATACAGGTGTGTGCAGTTTATTAATTTTATATTTTGTTAATGTATTGTCCTCTTCGAATTATATTTATAATTTGGAAACATTTGTCGAATAGAATTAAATGTCACGTCTTTATCTGTAAGCGATCTCGTTGATTTACTGCCCAGTGATACAGATAATTGCCCGACGTCCCCGAAACGAAAAGGTAAGCTCGACTCAAAACTATTAAAACGATAGTTCCAGAATCAGTATATCTTTACGTTTCCTTTTTTCCTTCTGGAATTACGATTCTCATGCTATTCTGCGTGCAGCTATTAAAATTGGTAAGTTTTAAATGAGTGCCATAATTCTGTATCCCATTATTATCTTCTGTGTCTATGATGAGTCTTTTAAATAATTTTTTTAGTGATAATAATTAGAACACTGTTACAGCAACACAGATGATAATTTTTCTGATATTCGTATTCGGCATATTTTTCGCAATTTTGATGTATTGCAAAACCTGCACCAGGTACGAATTTAAATATCGTAATAATCTTATACTTTTGATTAGAAAATGCGAGATAAAAAATTACAGTTCTATTTGTCAATGAAAAGAAATTAGAAAAATAATTAGGAATGCAAAGAGAATTAATAATCGCGTTAATATTTCTTTTAAATGTGTTATATCTTTAAGAAGACTTTGTAGGGGGCAAGATCTGAGGTATCCCGAGATTCCCGAGGAGAGCGCATGTGAAAGTAGTCATAACACTCATAACGGAAATGCGGCTTCCATGCAACTGCATTATTCAGTTTGCGAACCAATTGACAAACCACCGTCCTACACCGAAGCGTGCAGTGCTCCATCACTTTACGAGCCCCCAATTATTGGGGTACGTTCATTTTGCTTCCATAATTAATTCAATAATTAAAAAATGTTGAAAGAATGAAAAATAATCGACACGCACAATGAGCTAATACTATCGCTACAGCCATCTCTTCATCATTAGGCGATGACAGATAAGAAAGTATTTTATCGTGCAACCTCCTCACACCATGTTTACTTGTGTTCTACAGATATCTACGCTCGAACCACCGCCAGTTTATCCAGGAACCCCGAAACCGTGTGAACGAATATCGCATTCGAGCGATCAACCACTTCCGATTACGAATCATATTTAATACGCGCTTGTTGTTGAGTCATTTTGCGTTATCAGTACTCAGAATTAATTAAGTTGATGTAAGATATTTTAATAAAATCTCAATCAACTTTTGTAAATAATATAAGTAATTTTTAAGCAAGTAGTTTTTGTTTAGCAATTGTTGTTTCTAATTTGACAGAACGCTAGGCGTAACTATATTATTAAGGTACTTAACTAGATATTGGGGATAATGAAGAATCACGTAAAATTCTCATGATTATATAATGAAAATGTCATTTATTTGATGTGGTGCAATGACTTAAAGTAAATGGAAAAATGAACGTTTGTATGAGCTGGGTTTCGATGAACAGCAGTCATGTACTTCGGAAGCTACTACTGCTGAATTCGTTACAAAAAGCTTCATACCTTTCATCTCATCTTTTGTTTCCTCGAGTTTAAATGCAATATACAACGGAAGTGTATCAGACAGCGACGCAGTAGTAGCTAGCTAGTGCGACACGAACATGCTGGTTTTCATGATGAGGTAACACTTGTCTTACTTGTACTTAGTTTATCAAATTATCCAGTCATACGCTCATGCAGATTGGTTCAAAAAAGAATTGCATCTAATAATTCTCGAACTGTCATACGATATTAATATTTAGTATCGTTTTTTGTTTTTCTCTTAGGAAAAAGACATTCAACATTACGATTTTCATGAGATATTTTTTTTTTTCGCCGCACAGTCCCAAAGATAGAATATGGGTAGTAGAATGGACGTAGACAATTTTCTCGTTCCTTATCTTTCCTTATTTCATTTTGACATTAAAATCCGAGCGAGCACACACGGCCAAAATCTGTTCCTTAAACTGCTTATAATATTTTGTGTATCCTCCGGTTTCCCGTTATTCTTTACTCCGTTTTGTCGTTTCATCTTTTTAAGCCCTAACGATCTACTACGACTGAAATAAACATCGTGTAAAAAACAGTGGAAAAACCTTCCCTAACTATTTTTCCATAGGAGTTTTCATTTTCTTCCCCCTTTTTTTTATCCCGACAGAAACGCAATCTGTACAAGCGAATGCGCGCACGTGTCGAGATGAAAAAGTACGGGATACACACATATACAATCTAATCGTATTAATTTGTCGTAATTACAATTACATTTACTTAAAGCATTGCTAGTGTGTTTCAAGGAACATGAGTTTAGCACAGTCTGTAAAATAGAATAAATTATAGTTGGTTATTGTACACTTCGTTAAAAGTATGGTTCCGTTTCGGTTCAGTTCTTATAAAATACAATAGATATGTACAGTAAAAACCTTAAAATCGAAAGGGACGCTAGATTTGGGACTGTCCGGATATAGCGACCGTTTCCTTAAAAGATAAAATTCACTGGCTGCCAGGATCGTCAGAAAGTTCTAGAAAGGTTGTGATACAATTGCGGTTAATTACAGTGGTCTTATCACAGAACATGTATGGCATTAAATCTTCGATATCGTTACTCCATTTTAATGGATACGGTTATTTATCTCGTATTTAAAACGTTCGGTAAAGCTAGGTCGGAGGATCAGGAAGCCAGTACGGTACTAAATGATGATTATTGTTTTGCGTGTTCTCAGTTTTCCGGTTGCCCATAATTTCAGATCATTGACCACACAATTCTTTCCGATCTTGATAAGTAATTACACAAAAAACGATTAATATTTTCGTACTATATAATTGACTAACTTTTTTTTATTTTACACATTTTCATTTAATGGTTTTTTTTGTTTTTCTTGTGTCTCTCGCTAGATTGGCTTCTTTTTCTCGGTGTTATGATTTTTTGTTCGCTAATTAACATCGTACATCTCATTAATTTTATCTTCTATACCTTTTGCGATCATTCTCTGATTAATACAAATTCCCATGTATCCTGTGCATGGGTCCTGATAAACAAGTTCAATAATAAAGCAACATAAAATTCGATAAATTATGGACAACCCTAAATTTAATACAATAGAATAATAATAATATAATAATATAATAATAATTCGAATCTATCACTTCAGCTACTATGCAATACTCGAGAAAAACAAAACAAACTGTGCCTAGTGACAAAAAGAGGGTCAGAAAATAAAAAGAAAGGCCGCATGTTGGATCGAAGGGCGTAAGGGCGGTAATCTGCAGACAAAAAATATACAAAAATACGGGGCACAGATTGCGTTAGCATTAATAGTAATCATAGTACTAGTCGTACATGTTGAGAGAAAGAGATCATAAAAAACACTAACTAGAATCATTTTCTTCTTCGTTCTTGGAAGAATTCGACGATTTTTTTTCCTTTGTTAATTCTTGTTTAAAATTAAAAATCACTATCCGTAATAAACATATCTAATTTCTCTTTGTCGCCTGTTTCTGCGACAAACAAACAAACAAACAAGGTGTAAGTCTCATTTGACCCATTTTCTTTTCTTTTTTCTCTTAGACAAAGGAACAAAATTGATCGTCTGGTCGACATCTATCACAACTTCCTTCGTGCATGCGTGCGGTATTTCCTCTTTCCTCTCGCGTATAAGTATGTGCATGTACGTGTAGCAATGTTTCAGCGAGCTTCAATCTCGCCTTGGTCCTCTCTCGTTGTGCTCCTCATGTCTTCCTTGTCGCCGCGTGAATGATTTTTGACCAAACATTCAACGATCCACGTCGTAGAAGCGAGAGCAAATAAATTCATTCGTCGAGATCCTAATGATGCGCAAATAGCTGACAAGGTGTTTCCATTTGGAAGGATGAAAACATACGTTCCTCTCACACACGAGAACCTTTACGTCACGCACAATACAAAGTACCAAAAGAATTCTGTTTAAAAACCAGTTGCGTTACAAACTCGTCAAGGTTTATTCCGTTTCCATTGATCTTGTTTTGTTTCCTCTTCTCCGTGATAGGTTTCTTCGCAAACGTCGAAAAACTTCCCGAATTACAACAAAGTCTGCCATAAGTTTAACCGCGTTCCTCATCTCGAACTCGTGGTTTCAACTCGTCGGCTGCAACGCCGTTGATAGGACGATATATCATTTATCGTTCCGAAAACCGACAACGAAGGCCAGTTTTCGTCGATGATTCCTTTCTCAAGTGGACCACAGAGGATGGCGCGCACTAGGAAACATTTATTTAGCACTACTTGTATCACTGTACACAAATAAGTCATGAAGGATGCAGAATAGGCGGGGGCGATGTGGAGGTTGTGCCCGGAGTCAACGGTGACTGTTTTCAGCTCTGTTTAACTCGCTTCCTGGGCGGTCCGATCGGTGGAATTTGTTGGGTCGCTAACGCCCGAAACGCTTCCGCTATGAGATGCGGATGGGAGTTCACCATCGACTTGAAACCCGCCGTATCCATCACGTCCGTCGCGTGTCTGAAACGTGAACACAACGAGATGTTCCGAATATTGTTCGATTTAAAAAAATGTCGAAATATAACTGCACATCCAAGAAAGTACTCACGTATTAATAAAATCTATGGCTTGTGCCTTGAGTTGATCGGCGCTGTGGAGATCAGCGAGGATCAGAATGTCGGCTGCGTTTTCGATTGCTAAACTTGTGCACAACGCTTCCTCGCACATGACTTTCAACCTTTCCAATGCGTACTTATCCGCCGCGGCGAGTAGATCATCTGCCATCTTCTCCAAATTCGCTGCTTTCCCGGTATATATAAATCGCAGCATCTCCCGCAATACCTCGTGGTCCACGTCAGTAATGTCCACGCGATTCTGTTTCCTTTCTTCCATCTCGTGCTCGAACATCGCCGAAAACACGGGACTTCGCGCTGAAACACAATACCGTAACGTGAAAAGATAATCTGACCCAATGTAACAACAAATCAGACTGCGGCATTTCATTGTCGAATAAAACATTTGGAACAAAAATGAAAGCGTAGTATGCCTTTGATGTTCTGCATATAAATACGCAAAATTCAGAGGCTACAAATAATTGTTTGAAAGTGAATTTACCCGCAAGGATGGCTTTGTGCGCCTGAAATTCTCTCCCGCACACCGTCAGCGTAACATCGCTGAATTTTTGGTTTTCGAACAGAAGGCCAAGGTCGTCCGGTAATCGACACTCGGGCACTTTGAATTGTATAGTATTACTTTGTCCAGAAATGTTCACGCTATCCGCAACCACGCTGACCTGTAACATTTAGAATTATAAATTTCGTCCACAGTAAAGGATTGGCGGATATTTACGGATATCAAGTATGTAACATACAAAGGTATATACCTCACAGAATATCGTGAGTTTATCGTCGGGCAAGAGTCCGTTGGCTTCGTCCAACAGGAAATCTCTCCTAATGAACTTCTTAAAACCCCAATCTTTACCTTGGACGAACCTGTAAGCACGTTGGCTTTCTGAAAGCATAAAATTATCCCTGTCTCATCATTTCTGTCTGAATCTCTCCCCTTCTTAGAAAACTCGTTTCATATCGACGTCTAATCTTGTTTTCAAGTCCTTTGGAAATTCTCACACAATTTTACAATAAAAGAATCATTAGTATTCACATGATCACAGTGTCAATGGAAATCTTTAAAATACCCTGCATTGCATCCGTTCGAGTAGTCAGGTACTTACCCATTGCTTTGGTTTCTTCTCTTTTGGCATTAAGAATAGAAAATTTGAACTTTGCTCTGACTTCGGATTTGTTGCACGAAACGAGGAGGAGGTACAGAGATAGGTAGTCTTTGCTCTCCTCATCCAGACCCTTAGGATTCACTCTTAGGCACCTAAAACCAATTGTCACAAATTCGTTTCATGCAATTTCCATTCCCGTATCCTGTTTATCCTTATATTACGTTTTATTTTTATTCGTACAAGATACCAAACGACACCGCTTCGGAATTTATATGAAATCTTCTGATCTACTTCTCAAGACATATACTCGAAACACACGCACGATTCTTTATTATATTTTAATAAAACAAAAGACAAAATCATAAAATTTAGAGTTACATTCAATTAATAAGGCAAACATAATTAATGACAACTTAAAAATTTATTAATATAATTAACATTAAAAGAGATTTATGGTAAAAATGTGCAAAGGACGGGACGTCCTGTAGCAGCGTTTTTGGTATGCAATGCAAAGAATCTTAAACAATTTTATCGTGATAAATTTTCAACGATCAAATCCAAACGTGAAATTATTTTTGCGCGGCATAGGCAGCTGAAAATCGAGGCAGATCTTACCATTTTAATTTATCGTTGGCCCCTGCTGAGAAGGTAGATGACTTTAGCACTTCTCCCATTTCCTCCCGGCAAAAGCTGAAGTTATTTATCGTCCACATGTAGCTGAACTTAACCACCTTCACCTGTGCACATAAGACCTTCAAATGCGACACCACGTCAGAATATATACCGAGGAAACTAGCTTAATCTATCTACGTTAAGAGTAGAACGATTCTGTCTGTCTTCAATTAAGTACAACTTATTGTTCGATCCAAGGAGTCGTCCTTCGGATTTGCAAAAAGAAAGTATAATTGTATACATAGTGTCCGAAACTGTTCTCTTTATAACGTAAACGGTTTCTATAGATAGATTAAGCTATAGTTCTTCTCTTCATCTCAAACCCCATTTTCTTTTATTTCTGTTTTATACCACGAGTCCATGAAACGAAAAGTGAAGTGGAAAATTCGTTTTGTCAATTCGAACGAAACAGGAAACGAGTATTAAATACCGTCGTCGTTGGGAACACAATCGACTAACGCAGCTAATGCATTCTAAACGCAACGTAAAAAACAAAACCGGAGGAAAAATACGATTACTGTTTTTTTTTTCCAGCTGCGTGACCAATCCTCCTCCTCCTCCTCTTATCGCTCGCGATTGGAGAAGACCTTCCGTTACGTCGTCTGGTTTTCAGACTACGCATAACAAAACTCGTGAAACACACACACGGTCGCGTCACCTCGGCACGTGTGTACGTACCGAACGGTTTCCTTGTCCTCGGGTATATTTGTTCACTAGTTTTGAACGCGTGGCTCCAAGCAAAACGACAGGAAGAAAAAGAGATAGATAAAAAGAGAGCTAACAGAAGTTCTTTTTGAGAGGAAAGTCGAAGGTCCCTACGACTAAATTGATCGTGGCCTTCAAGTAGCGAGCAGACGAGCCGGGAGAAGTACTACAAGTACAGGAGGCACGTGTTGGAGCGAGAAAGAGACGGAGCCAGGGTCGAATTGAACTTATATCTCTTATGTAATTACCTTGAAAATGTCGCGTAGAAAAAAGGACTTAATAGTGGAAGCAAGCTCTTCTCTCTCTGTGACTTGTTAAACAGTCGATCCATTTCATAACCGGTTGTTATTTTTTAAACAGCGTACATTTCCGGGATTTTATATCTTTTAATAAACAGGAAATTAGAAAAACTTAACTCCTCTTAAGTTGTAAGATTCTGTTTTCAACTGTACAAGAATTATTCTATTTGAGAGTCGAAAGGATTAGTGTGAAATCCGTGGGTTTAATACTGGATTCTGCACGTTACGAAATAGCTTGCAGGATGGAGAATTGCATTCCGTAAGGGTCAAACGTTTCGATTCATCTTTAGGTATCTAAGTGGGCGTCGATTATGATGAGCAAGAAACGCGGTGTGTCGTGTAACGGAGTCCGGTTGCTGTGAAACCTTTTGCTTACTGCAGTTCGAGATACGCCAAGGGCAGTTCACACAATTCACGTGCATACCTAATCGAACTATCATAGTTAACTTTACGTTCGAGACGCCTGTCTAATAATTATTTATTTCGAACATCGTTCTTCAGTTCGTTTTTTCAAACAACATTTTAATTGGAAATTACTAAGGAGTCGTAAAAAGTCAGACAATCGTCATCAATCAATCAATCGGCTAAAAACAGATTTCTGTTTACCGAAGATTGCATAATTTCCCATGAAAACAGGAATGGGTATTAATTGCATAACGCGTACAACGGAAGAAAGGTATCAAGTGGTATATACACCCTCGACGATCGTCCGATCGATAGAATGCCTCCTTTCCGCTCTGGAACGTGACGAGGCGTGCATCCAACTTCCGCTCGATATCGATCCCCGTTCGAATTAGCAACCATTCGCCAGTACGGTTTTCAGTAGATGCCGGATTTCGATACAAAATAAAATATCTGTAATAATCAGGAATTTCGTGTGCATTTTACTCTTGTGCCCTTGGCAAGTCGCTGGATATTCAGCGCATTTTTCATACATTCTGCAGACACAATTGAAAAGTAAAATTATCAACGATTTATGTTTCGTTTAGAACTAAGATTTTGAGAGAAATCTTGGAGATCCTCCAGTTACTTCAAAAATATAAAAAAATCTAAAAACTCGTTTGGTCGATCTCCAAACTGGACAAAACCGTGAAGCAAGGCGTGCACGGAATAGAGAGATAGTTGGCGGGAGTAGGAGGAAGAGGAAGAAGAAGACCAAGAAGCCGAGGTCGAGCCCCCACGAGTCAACGATCCCTGACGTCACGCGTGTGCACGACCTTGGCGAACGAAGCCGAGCCCGGAGCCAAATCTATTTCGTCTAAAATTTCTGTTCGACACAGCCCTTATCTTGATCGGCGTTATGGTCATCGGACCACGGTTGAGGCCGTTACGGGTCCTTGAAAGGCGACCGGGACCAAAGTCCCACGAAACTTTCTTACGAAAAAGGAGTTGCGCAAGCCCGACGCGTCATAGGTCATTGACGAGGCCTTCGATGACGTGAGAACTGCCCTTTCAGATATTTTATTTCATTCGTCAGAATCTTGACGAATTGTAAACAATTTAGCATTTGAAAGAATTTCTTTTCTTATATTAAAACTCGAGGTATTTATTAGGCTCGCCGACTACCTCTTTCAGGATTCCTACAAGCTTGAAGATCACACAGAAAATCCTAATGAGTTCATATGTATGGGCGAACGAAAAGTCACGTTCCTGCAGGTAATACAAAGTTTCTTAACTGCTTGCATAATGAGAACACAGGAAGGTTTTACGAGATTATCTACCGACCGAAATCACTCCAATGCGTACTAATTAGTAAAACCTACATTTTCTTTAATACTTCAATGAATATTTAAATAAATCAGTAAAATAGTTTGAAATCAAGTAA
>NW_017176565.1:570492-581866 GCF_001652005.2 Ceratina calcarata | reverse complement strand
GACCAAAGTCCCACGAAACTTTCTTACGAAAAAGGAGTTGCGCAAGCCCGACGCGTCATAGGTCATTGACGAGGCCTTCGATGACGTGAGAACTGCCCTTTCAGATATTTTATTTCATTCGTCAGAATCTTGACGAATTGTAAACAATTTAGCATTTGAAAGAATTTCTTTTCTTATATTAAAACTCGAGGTATTTATTAGGCTCGCCGACTACCTCTTTCAGGATTCCTACAAGCTTGAAGATCACACAGAAAATCCTAATGAGTTCATATGTATGGGCGAACGAAAAGTCACGTTCCTGCAGGTAATACAAAGTTTCTTAACTGCTTGCATAATGAGAACACAGGAAGGTTTTACGAGATTATCTACCGACCGAAATCACTCCAATGCGTACTAATTAGTAAAACCTACATTTTCTTTAATACTGCAATGAATATTTAAATAAATCAGCAAAATAGTATGAAATCAAGTAATCCAGACTTAGTGATCCATAATATAAATTCTTGCATCTACTATCTAATTTTACTCTTAATGGCATTACTAAAATTAGTCTGTCGACCAGTAATCGAAATCTTTGCTCGTCTAAGCTGAACAGACGGTCAGCTGTCAATAAAATAGTCTAGCACGGCGTGACACGAGGTCATCGTTCGATTTTCTTTTAATCCAACGAGCGTCTAGTTAATCGACTTAATTAACATCGGAAAATGGTCCCTGGTTATCGACTCGAACAAAAATGAACCGATCTGAAGTACTTAAAGAAAGGATAATCGTCTTGTTCGATAAATTGTCAGTTTAAAACTGACTCGACGGGAAACTAATTCGTTTTGGAATCGCCGAGATTCATTGGATGTTCTATAAGTAGAAGACGAAGTCGTGAAAGAGAAAATCGTCGCCTGAAAAATCGATGCATCACAAAGGGTAGCGTGAGAAATCTCAGCGTAACGATCCTGGATAAAGTGAAAGTTTGTCTTGCCTCCTCTTCTTTTTTTCTTTTTAATCACATTTTCACAGTATAAAAAAGAACAGTAGACTCACTCATGATATCGGCTCCTATGATCTCATGACCAGCAGATTCGCCACGTTGTTAGTTATGCACGGGTTTAGAGGCCGGTTAGTTGCTACTAGCGAGAAGTGTTTCAAACGAAAGTTGTAGCTCTAAAGATCAGATATAATTTCCTTCTAATTCCACTCGTTAAAGAGTAATTGGCAATAAACGAAATAATTAATCGATTAGTCCTGAAGTATTCGAGATAGAAAGAAATTGTATACGACCTTCTTTGCAGATAACAGGAATACCTACAACTTTTATTTGAAGCATTTCTCGAAATTTTGAGAAAAAAGAATTTCCAATTTCAAAGGGTTAAATAAAATTGTTTATTGCAAAAAGTTTTTCTTTACCCAACCGAAAAACGTTTCAGAAAAAGATTGTACGTCCAGCAACAGATACTATCTTTATACATTCATACATTTTATTACACTTGCATTCTCATTTATGATTGCAAACGAGGAACAAGTGAACTGTCAGAAAGAGTTTGAGAACTCGAATGGACGGCGACGAGGTCGTTGGAACGACCACGCGAGGCGGGGTCGTAAAAGGTCGAGTTTCACGAGCAACGCCAGAAGGAACGAGGCATTTTCCGAACCGGAGTAAGCAGTAACTGGTTACGAGATTACATGTACAACAAGCGTGCATTGAACCTGCGAGATAGTCAGAGAGAAGGTCACGCCGAAGTGAGGATCATCGAACCCATCGCGTACCACGTGAGGTGTTTTCAGCTGTTCGCTCGTCTAGCCGTGGAATTCTTCCTGCTGGATAGCTCAGACATTAATCGATCAAAGCTAGAACTGTCCAAACAACAAGCAAACGAACGAATCTTATGAATACACAATTGCTTTACTCGACCACGAATTGTTCACTAATTAAAACTCATCATATTTGATGCATTTATACAAAGATTGCATCCGCAGAAGATATAATATGTAAAAAAATTAAAAAACGATATAATTTTAAAAGAATAAACAAGTTTGAATTTATATTACGCGTGTCTCAATTTGCATAAAGATGCAGCCTACTCGTCATCAACTTAATGTTAGAATCGTTCAGATACAAATGCACGCGTCTTCGTTTAGAGATAGATTGATCTCTTAAAAAGGAACAATGCACTGCACCGTGAAATGATGTTACGAGGCTCGAAGGTGGCAATCGATATTGCATGGAGATTAAGGACGCCTCAACGAGCGTCATCAGTGACCCACGATTGCTACCGGAGAAAAAACTTTCATTAAGCGAACGAAGGTTCACTCTACGTTTCTATTTAAGTATGACGGATAAATCGCACTATTAAGCAATCCAGCAAAATCACCTCGAACATTACTGCAAATTTTATCTATCTACAAAAACATTGTATTTGTATTATTCAGCAACATAGAGGAGATCAGAAAGTGGAATGTACATTATTATTATTAAAAGGTAAATCAAATTTTTAATATTGATAACATAAATGTTTTATTTTGCATTGAAATTCATTTAATCTCTTGAAAAAGGAATAAGGATATAACGCGCGGATGAAAAGGGTATTAAAATGTCCAGAAGCGCGAGAAACACGGATCGCGTAGTATTATTTTCCGAATCTAATTCCGTATCCTCCACGTAATAGTACGTATTGGCCGTGATCCAAGTCTGCCTACACGTTTGATTGATCCCCTCGAATGCGAGTTCATGTGTATTCCTTTCGTTAACTGCGATCACGTGAACCGCAGAGTGAACCTCTGTTCGTTCAATCGTTTTATTCTATCTTCGTTTCAATGGTCTCTTGCGAATTTAAATCTGATCGTATTTCTACATTTTCAAAATATAAAAAGACAATTGCGTGACCAAAAAAGAGTCAAAAGCCAGGAAATATTGAAATTCTCTACGGATATTGTCGATCGGGCCTCGGGTACTGTTGAACTGAGTAGATGGGAAAGGAGTATCGATACGATTCGTTCGTTTCCTCGAAACGAGGCAACGAGGAATCGAAAAAGGCCGGTCGATGGCCCCTGCGAGTCGTTCAACTCGTCATGATCGTCCATAATCGTCCTTGAATCTCGCGTTTCATGATCGGGATAGGTCAAAGATCGATATCTGGCTAATCATTGCTAGGCAAACATCTATCTTCCGTTACTTTGGAAGGCAAACACGAAATACCAGAGCTACCGTCTCGTTTAGCACTGAAGCTACACCGCAGCAAACAGGGTCACGTTAACTGAATGTTACACTTTCATGTTGAAATACTTGGAAAATTCCAAAGTAACTCCGTCCAGAATATTATATTAAACAGTAGTTCTCTCTGGTCGATCCACGCTATAATTAAAATCGTGCAAAGCGAGATCTTGTTGAACGAAAATTCATTCGACTTCATCCCTTTGTATTAAAATACATTTCCTTGTTAATTTAAACCGAAATTTCGTCGTATTACAACGCTGCTCTTTGCGTTCTCCGGAGTGCCAGAAGTATCCTGTTGTTCAAAGGCTATCGTAATTTTCGAATCAATACCGACGAACTGTAGTTTTGCACATTATTTATATTTTCATCAAATCCACAGTCTATTCGTGCCTCTATTTGCGAATCTTTCGATTCTGACGTCTTTCCTAGCAATTAGGCTGCGTCGGTTGTTCGACAGGATTTAATGTTTCTCGAAAGCCGCACGTGACGTCCGCGATGGAACGAGACTCGAGGAGGTACGGTGAATCGAGTTCTATTTGACGTTAAAATAATTCATCAACGGCGGAGAGACTATTTCCAGTCTATTTCGAGATGAAATAACACTTCGCGAAGAGGCACTTTAAGCGGAACACGCAGGCCACGAGATTTGCCCGGCCATCGGCTATATCGGTGCTCGTAAATTCGTTAAAATGCTTGGATGCATTTTGAACGGAAACGGAAGACGCTCCGACGTTCATCATTTCAGCACCCTTCGCTCTTTGAAAATCGATGCCCGTCCACTGCGGCACCAAAAGCCGGCTCGGGGATGATTCGAAGTTACGATATAAGTATTTTCGGAGGGTAAATGAAATTTCAATTTAAAATTAACATCTGCATAAAATCTGCAATTCGTTGTACGGATCAAATGTCTGAATCAATGATCAGTTCGTATGTCGCCGCCAGCGACGAGGTTTACCTGGCTCTTTAAACTTTTCCCTTTTAACTGAGCCTGCATCAACTTCTAATCTTTCCGGGAATCCGGTAACAGTTCTCAGTGGTTAAGAAACCGAGTTGAAGCGAAGTACCGAGCGCGGATCCAAGGGAGCGTAGGGAGCACAAAGTTCATCGTCTTGGTCGTTTCCGTATAGAAGAAAACGGCGCGGCATGGCGCGAGGAGGAAGAAAGACGAGGAGAGAAGGCCCGGTCGACGCCCCCAGGAGTCGTTCAACCCGGCGGTCGTCGACGATCGGCCTTGAATCACCCGTGCCCGTTTACGGGAGCAGCGTGCGAGCAGCAAGCAGACCAAGTCGAGGCTTCCGGTAGAGTCCTGGACACGGTGCTCGAGCATGCGCGAGGTAAACGATCGCGGATCTCCCGGTCAGAATAGAGAATCGAAATCCCCGGAAATCGTATCCGAGGTTGTTTACCCAAGACGAAGAACAGGGAGAAGGGAGGAAACATGGTCTCTCTTCTCGCGATATTTTCATCACCGTTCGAAGTCGCTTGGTTCGATTGATCGTACGATGGCGTAATCAGTAATGGGCACATATATTGATTCGCACAACAAACTAGTTTTGCGTTTTTCATACAGGTTGAAGCAGTAAGAAATGTCATTTAAGATTATACTAACGCCTGAGAGAAATGCATTTTAGTTTGTCGAGATATGAGAATTTTATGATCTCATGCACAGCACGTTTCGATAAAATGAATAAATAAGGAGTTATTGGATATATTTTTCATGGACTCATGTATATTTGCATAGAATTTGTAAACTAAAATTAGTTATCGAACAACACGCTTTATTTCTAAAATTCACGTATTTATCGAGTATACGTGATTCAAATGCTTATGGACATACGCAGTGCCCGCGATTGGGTGTAATGGGACACGTGCCTCGAGATAACGACGTGGAAATGAAAGGCAACGAATGATAATGGCTCTGGTCTCGCGTCCATATGGCGAAAAATTTAGAACAGAGGGAGGTTTCTACGAAATTGGATGGATATAATTTGACTACAAATTTTCACGCAAAATAAAATACTTTTAATGTCAATTTTAAAAATGAAATATAAATTCAGATCATTTTTGCCTTAATAAAAAAAAATGACGTGAATAATGCGTTTAATATTCTGCACATTTTTACACATTATAATTTATATTTTCTGCATCGAATCTCCAGTCTGAATATACCGAATCAAAGAAGTTATAATAATATTTTTAGGAAGTTCCAGGACTCATTGAATCAATTTATAGATAAACATCTTTTTACGATCAGAATGATTGCGATTAAATGGTTTGATTAACTTGCATTAACGATAATTACAGGAAATTATCACGGTTTACAGATCGGATTAATGATGAAGTCGAGGTATGTAGGAGGGGAATAGGAGGAAGAGCAACACTGCGTTGTGGGATCGAATAGATTTGAAACAATTAAATTGGGAATTTCACAGATTTATACAACGAATAACATTAAAAAAATATGATCGTTCTTATTTGAAATCAGTAGCAGAAGTTAATACGCCACATGCCACTCGAGCTATAACAATTAAATCTCCTGCTGTTGACATTCGTAAATTGGAAACCATCTAAAACCGAGTTTCAGAACTATAAGCAATTTCACGTGAATTCAACACTTCCACCTATGACCACAAATGTTATAACTCGAATTTCGTGTTATTCGATCAAGAGTTAGAATTTGTAATGACCTATTATTGAATCAGAACGGAGAGACTTTAATAAAAGATCCTAATATCTGCTTTTCGAATTATGAAGATGCGTAACCGTACCATACCGCTGTATCATATCAGTCAGCGGTGTTCGTAGCACACGTGCAACTATGATACGCAACGGTGATACGATAAGAAGACACAATACAAGTGCACATTCTTTGTAGACTTTTTAACTTCTTGCGTGAGATCTTGCGACGAGTTAAACGTCGCGGTATTCAAAGGATCAATTGAAACCATTGCAGGGACGCTTTCTACGCTTTTATCGAGCCCATTGATCGGCGCGTGTTACGACAGATTCGCGATTGCTGCACCAGGCTCCCAGCCGCTGACGGAGCGAAATCGGCGTGTGCATTACGAAAGTTAACTGGAGCACGAATCGACTTTCGATTCGGTGGTAAGAGAGTCCGGCGGCGACGGCGACGTCGCGTCGTCTCTGGAAACCGAGAGTCGCACCATCCGAAGTTTCATCTCGAATCCACCAGCTACCATCAACGGCGGCGGAGAACGAAGGAGAGAGATCGCGATCATCTCCGCGGATTCGACCTCGCAACTTCTACATTACGTAAATAACGCCCCGGTGAATGAGTTTCGAAGGAGTTTCGCTTCTACTCTTTTTTGCGTGAAAGGCTCCCGTCCCAGATGCTAATTCGGATGTATGATCAAGAATACCGAGTTCGTGGCGGATTCAAACTCGCTTGAAACTTCGCGTGTTTTATTCAGATCGCCGCCACTCCGGAATTATGGAATCGAATTACGTGGCGACAGAGATCGGGTTTGGCGAAGAATGCTCGACTACGAAAATACTATTTCCAACGGGAATAATTTTCTCGTTTCGAAACAAGTACAAAGTGACGTTAACCCCTGAACAATCTGCGATGTCTACCGTATTTAAGATTTATGGTCTTCGCACGGAATCACGTTCTATCATAACAAGACCATAAAATCTCGTCCTAACAGATTTCCACTGAGAATTCCTTCGATACTTCATCAAACACGACCTTAGCATGAAAGGGACCTACTTCGACCACATAGACTCCATCAATTGAGATTCTCATCACGGGAGAACCCTAAACCCACCCAAGAAGCCACCATCTCATCTAATAACTCTCCTCTCAAAGGATAGACCCACCACCCAAGCTTTGATCCTTCGCTTCTATATCGCTGTTTACTTATTTTCCTTTCTTGAAACATTCTAAGTTCTATTCAGTCTTCAATTCTTTTTATACATCGTTTAAGAATTGAATATGCCAAAATAATAATCAACTAAAAAGATATACGAACTATACCTGAGTAGAATTTCGTTTTCGATTAAAACCGAAGTAGATGGAGAGGTATTGTGAAGAAATGGAAGATTTTCGCAGGAAAAATCGGCAAACGTTTCCACGGGCAAGTCGGAGATCAACGGGGAGAGAGATATCTAGTTGCAGGTCATTCACATCGCGAGGGGACGAGCATTAAAAATAGAACGAGAACGCCAGGAGCTCTCACGCACAACCATGAGGATGATATCGACGAAGCCGACGAAATTGACGAAGAAGAGGCGGAGTACGACCCGCTGCTACGTCCAACACGTGTGTCTCCAGGGACAATGTTTGGGAAAACTTCGTGACGCCAATCGTAATTCCACGGAGGCTCTTCTTAAAGATTGACGTCAAATAGTACGAGAAGAATATTTATTGATACCGTGACGTGCACACAAACAGGGAAAGAGCCTGTTTCTAAAATACATATAATAGCCTATAAGCGATCTGACATAATCACGTTATCCAGACTTATTTTCCTTACGCGAAACGCTATTAATTAATGTACCAGAAACGAGGCTGACTGCCATCGTTAACAGGCAATTAAACAGCAATTAAGTTGACTTCACTGTGCCACATAGAGAATCATCACGACGTTAACGAACGTTAGATTCTACTCCTAACTATGCTTAAGATTTGTTTCAAGTCGATTGGAAATGAGACGAGATACGTTTTTACCAAATTTGAGAACGATTGTAGAGCGCGAGAGATATAAGATTGCACGTACCTGTGTGTAACACCAATTTTCGGCCACGGGGGTGTTCACTTCCGGTGGTGGAGGGCTTGGTACACGGCTTACTGCCATACTACTGCTGCTGTGCAAGTTTGAGCTGACCCGCGACGTTTGAGGCGCACAGTCGCTCACCGCAATACTGTAACACATACAAATAGTTCGCACGTTACTTGGAGTTTCCGCAGTTTCGCTAAAATTGGGGTTACGTGCTGATCGCAGCGAAACAGCCAGTATACCAACACTCAGTCCAAGTTTTCAAGTGTTATGTAATCGTTGCAGTTCAGTCGTTAATTTGTACGTTCCAACGTGAAATTCTCTAATTATTCTTATATTTTAATCATCAATAAATGTTTTGAAAATTCTCAATGGCTTCGTACGAAAAGGAATTGATCGGACATTAGCAGAATCGATCAAACCAGAAAAATCTTTTCGGATCATCAAACACAAAGACCAGTTGATCGAAGCACACGCAGGTTGAATGGTTCCATTACCCGCGCAGACACACACGATTCGGTGGAAAAAGGGTAGCTAAAGAGAAAGAGAACAGGGACGGGGTGGAGACGAAGAAAGGAAGCGTGGAAGAAGAAGGGTATGCAGGGCACGCGATGGTACTCACGTGAGCCAAGTACGGAACTACTCGAGCATCATCGGGTCGAGTACATTAGCCCCGCAGGTTCATCGGACCTGCTGCTACTACTCCTCTAGCCGAGGCACAAGTCGCTCCGCGACTTCTCGTCTTAACCTTTTAACCTTTATCGTGCCAATCGATACGTTAATGCAATAAGCGCAGATTGGTCTGGTTCGGTTAATTCTTTCGAGCTTACAATTAAGTGTCATTTAGATTGCTCATTCTTCAATCTCATATAAATTCGGAATATCTTTCCTTATTAAAGTCAGAATAAAATCGACCAACATTTTCGATAAAGATAATTCATGATAAGGTTTATATAATTTATGTACACTGATGCAATATACTTGTCCATTTACAATGATACGCAACTGTGACACAAGAGCTTGATACAAATGGATACGCACTAGAGAATACTGTTACCATTCGAATATGGTAATTGACGATTCAATTATAGTACAGCTTCGCAGCCTCGCTTCTCTCGTCTTCTGATTTCTACGGCAGACTCGATCTCGATTAATTCTTCAGCTTCGAAAGCCCATTACCGTAATTGTTAATTACCGTCGGTGTCCGTGAAGGGCCATTACAGCCGACATAAATTACCTTACTTTTACCCTTCCATTAGTAGATACTTTCTTCCGAGACTATCATTATCAACGCGGCACGTAGTTGTACTGGTTATCGTCTGTTTAGCTTTTTATCATGTAATTTGTAATCACTTTTACGTGTTACCGCGGACGTTGCGTAATAAAACTAATTCGATGGTGATACAAAGCAGTTTTATCTCTCTTTAAAGATTAGCGCGTACTCGAGCCGCGGTTAGAAAGACACGGAGGTAAAATTAGCTCTTTCTCTTTCTGTTTACGACACTTTTTATCGAACCGTGTCTACATTTATTTTTACTCTGTCACAACTTTTAATTTTTTTCGTGACAATAAATTCGATGTGCGATAGAAACTGCGTGCGGATCCTCGGTAATAATCAATATTTTGCAATTAATTCGATTGTCGATGTCGATGTTCGAATAGCTAACCAGATATTGTTGTAAATATATCCGCGATTAAAGCGACGATATTGCTTGTAAATGTAATCCGATTTTCGTGCCCTTTGAAACTCACAGAGCTTCGAACAAAAGTGCTCACGAACGGTCGTGATACCGGATGGATTAATATCAGTGTTTATCCCCTTGGAAAGGACAACGTTTCCGGCTGCGAATGCCGTTTGCGTTACATTAACAGGCGGTCAGAAGTATGGAGGTGAACTACATGCGATTAAGTTGTTGTTCAAAGCACACAGGCTGTAGGATCGTAACGGAAAAAGTATTTCAACCGCGATACTAAAAAATGAAACGAGGTGACCGGTCTGCGGGTTTTATAAATTCTCAGAAAAATTCGATATGCACATGTGTGAAATATATAATTTTGTATCGTTTCGTTTACGTAAAACGAGGCAGTCGTCACATCAGTTTTAATGCTCGGACCTTCGCATTCGGAAGATATAAGATATGCATTGAATGGTTGGCAATCGAAAAACAGACTCATTTTCCCCCTTTCACTTTCCAATACCTCTTTGTGTGCAGCAAGAGTAGACAGGAGCAGATAAGAGAAATCTCGCGATTACATGTATACCCGTGCTTTTACTTTGCGTTAAACACGCCGATCGGATGAAAGAAAAACGAAAGATTTTTTTCACCGTGAATGACAATTCGAGAAAGTACGCACGCAGATTTCCCTTAGACTGGGGATCGGTTACAGTCACGAGATACTCTGCTATTTTCTATCAATCGTGGCGGAACGATAATTGACTGATCCATTATGAGAATAAACTTTAATATTTTTCTGCGGAACAATGAATTTCCCTTCGTGACAATACATTTTAATATGTAAAATCCAATAAAAATACAACAAACATGAAAAAGAGAAGAATTTAAACTCGTAGAGAGACGACAAAGATAAAAGAGGAAGAAACGTCGTCTAAAACCAACTTTTAAGGAAAGAGTGGAACGTTTTGCGCAGTGGTAGACAGAAGCAGAAAGGGTGAAAACCAGGGGAATGAAAAATTCGCGAGGTCGCCTGAATCTCGTTTAAAAAGCCGGAGCGCGCCGTGATACGTCCATTCGTTAAACCTCTTATCCGTCGACATGTTAACTGGCGCCTTTTATGCGACGCCCCACCTTCCCCCTTGCCCAGCTCTCTCGCCACGATCTAACTTTCACTTCCACGTTTTACTCCCACGTTGCTTTTGCGCTAGATACAAGAGAGTCGGAGGCGTCGAGCGAAAGGGGAAGAGGCCGCTATTCGGGACGCAGTCTTTCGAGCGACATTTTGCCGAGAGAAAGATAAACGGTTTTATCGTGATTCCACGTTCGAAGCCGGAAGGAGAACGCAGGAAGGAAATATGCTTCGGAGAACGTGAGCGAGCGCAAACCCGATTTTCTGGGAAACGAGAAAACGGCGAATGGCTTTTCATACTACCGTGAAAAGTACCCAATACGATGTTCTTAAGTGATCGATGTACGTAAAGAACAGCTGTAATTCAATTTGGCCTTAATCTGTCCCTCGTTTTGTTAGCTGAATTCGTTTCTTGCGTGTCAAATTAATGTAGCGATAAAACATGTATTACATAACTAAGCTCAGAACTCGTTTACTCAAAATACAAGAATGAAATTTTTATACATTCATGTATAAAAAATATACTCCTTGTTGCAGTTATTATTATTAAACCTTATGCATTTATTTAAGGATGTATTGGCTATAGAGTCAATCCCAAAAGTTTATGCACTTTAGAAACGCATTT
>NW_017176565.1:548693-568610 GCF_001652005.2 Ceratina calcarata | reverse complement strand
AACGATAAAAGAAATATATTTTTGAAACTACTTATACTAATTTGAGATCTGTATATAAAAGTGTAATGACGCAAGAACTGTTACGAGGCCTAATAAGTAGATATCTCGGTTCAAGAGTTACATTTAGTGTCGAAACAGCATTTTTGTCAATCGGGCCATCTGATTTCGAATCCGTTGAACGACGGAGGCGTGGGCCAAGCCAACAAGAGAGCCCAGGGGAAAGTAGAACAGAGCTCACCGGTGAAAACGAGGAAGTTAGGTGAAAACCGTCTATACAAAGCGAAACAGCGCAATTGCAACGGCCATACGAGCCTTATTCAATGCATGATTTTCGTTAAATTAACTTTTACTAGCGGGATACATTGTCACTTTCCTAATTATAGTTTGTAATTAAAATCGTGATTTGTAGGTTCGATTGGAAGAAGTGAAAGCCTCCATAAAGATTGTGTAACCTCGTGGCTAAATAGAACTGATTCCTGTTGTGTTTCCACGCTGAGTTAATCATAAATTCGCATTCTGATCATCAGTAAGCGAATTTTATGCGTTTATAGAAAAATCGATTAGATAGAATATCAAAATAATAATAAACATCACTAGTTTTAAAAAAATCTCAACATGAATTGCAATTTTTAAACTGATGTTACGAATGTTTTATTGGGAATAAAAATCTACAGTTTACTGATAACATATTCCACTTAGGTGAATTGAAATACGACTGAATTAATTAATTAACTGAACGATGTTTGTTAGAGCACTTTCGCATCGCGTTTTAATAAATTCGCGATGGTCTTCGTGATGATTGTCTGCGGTTTTATCTCGTTTCAAACGCGAGGAGAAACGAGGACGATGGAAGATGCGAAACCCGAGATCGCCGACAGAAATCGGAAACCGGACGAGGTCGCTGCCGCCGGAAAAGTCGCAGAAATTCCCGGCCGCGATGTCGACGATGTGAAACGAGGAAAGGAGAATACTTCTTCTTTTCCTCGTTTTGCGTTGGCTACATTGTGAATCGGCCGCGGTGTTTTCAACGAGCCGCGCAAAATAAGGCAGTAAGTCAGAAACTGGTTGCACGACCTTCTTATCGGACTTCAGAAGTCTTCATTAACGTCTAACGAGATCTCCGAGCATATTTGAACGAAGCAAACATAACTATATATTAAATTACGGTGCATAATCTTTCTTTAAAGATTCCGCGTTTTAAGCATCGATGTGAGATTCGGTAGTATCGCGAGTAAAACAAGATGCATCCAGTTTGAAACGTTATCTGCTGTATCGTTTAGTTAGGGACCTCTTCTCGTTTCGAACGTAGCTCGAGCTCCGCCAATAGCCGATAACTCGTTCGTCAGTGCGAGGCGAACCCGAGAGAGATGCTAGGCTGGTCGATTTTCGCAGCACAGTCAGTAAACGTGTGGAAGAGGGGCGAAGTCAAGGCTGATGCCTGGCACAAGCTGACTGTGATAAGACAAAGGCTAACTCTCTTCAAGGGCGCGACGACGAGTCGCTCGCGCGCGCGCGACCGACCGACCGTTTCGCACGCGCCCGACTTGTCGCTATGCCGAGCAGAAAACGGAGGACATGCACTTGCTGAATGAAATATAACTAGATTACAGAACGAAGATTAAAAGACTTCGAACCTTTATTTTCATTCCGGATAGTCAAGGAGTTATTTTATTGCCGAATGGTGGTTACGAATTGAACAATTGGCCGACCGAACAGGAACAACTCATAACGCAAAACGAATCAGTCAATTCGATCATGTAACGCATGAATCATGCGCGAGCGTACAATTTCCCGGGTGTCATCCTCGTCACAACACGTGCCCATATTTTACAGTTTCAATGCCAGCGTATGCACATGTAGATAAAAATGCGACGCGATTGGCTATTATATCGTGTTTTATCGACGATATACATCCTATCACGTATGTTTGCGTAGAATTATTTCAAAACTCAACAATAAAGATTATTCGCCGAAAGCTTTTTATAATACTGCTACAGTTTCAAGAACATTAGCTCACCGATTCATAAAAATAAGAAATACAGTGGACTAGTGTTCATGAATATTTGAACATCAGATATTATCTGTATCTTTCAATTATCAACATCTGATTAAATTCACATTACGTAAGCTAAAGGTAAACTATTCTCTTCGAGTTACGTTCTTAAAAAGAGAAGAAATAATCACGAAAGGATGTCTAATGGATAGGAATTAATTCTAAAAGTGCATAATCAACATAATGCATATTTACATGACGGAATTATCATTGATCCAAAGGTCAATATAGCGTTTATCCCTTCTTCAGTTTAGTAGAAGCTTCATTTGGAAAACATGTGCAACTCTGCCTAGCATAAGTCAGATACAAACAGACTATTTTTCCTTTACACTTTTTCTCATCTCGACTTTGTTTTTCACTACCAAATGAATCCCATGTATACCAAACGCTGTTTCGAAACAACTAGATACGAATCGAACAAAATATTATTGTACATTATAACATAACATTCGACGGGAATATCGTTCGCACTTCAAGGTTCCCAGAGTGGGTGCTATTATATTAATAAATCTTCTATTTTCTGCGAATAGCCTCGCTATTTCATAAAAATAGCTGATCTATAAATTCTCTATTATACATAAATGCTTACTATTTTTCACAATGAATTTATACTATAGCCTTCTATTATATTCAAATGAAACGACGCATCAATTTCGAAGTCACTGACTAAGTAATTAATTTATTATCTATTAGATTCTGTTTTCTCGCGTTAATAAAGAATGAACAATACGTACACGTTATCTACAAGATAAAACATAATACAAAACGTGTAGAAGACATTTCGTAATTGTTTTATTGTTTGAAATTTACAAGTACTTTCCGTAATTCTTTAACAAGAAAGGTGAAGTACAAGGAAGTAGAAATGATATTTATTTCCACGTAAATGGAAGGTGATTAACACGTATTCGAAGCCAGATAAAACCGACTAATGATCGATGAGGGGACTTAAATTACCGACGGGCGTACAACTACATGGTTACACGTGATATTTTAAAGGCTGCCGCTGTTCCTATATCTGGCCACCGCAATTACGTGTACGAGCTGCGTTTCTGTAATGACCACCGTTACCGGACGTAGGAGTAACATCTCTTTGTAGCGATTATTTTTCAGGGGAAAAAACTGGAGCGTTTGAAAACAATAACTTGTTAAGAGGAAGCTAAAAACAATGACTGTCATAACGTGACACGTGCTCGACAACAATTAAGTTTTGTTCGATATTTTTCAATCCTTTACGGCCTGTACAAATGACGCAATCTTATCTATATGGTAACGAATTCTTCCGGTAACGCAATAATAGCTGAATTACCAGGCGAAGTTTTAATGAACGTACCGAAATGAGTTACGCGCATATCCAATTGAATCGTATTCTTGTACCGTGTCAGCTCTGCGTATTGTTGCAAATAAATCAAATAATAAATCTTATACGAAAGCCGATGTAAATTGTAAACCAGAATTTCATCTGCGATGATAACAAGTTCCTTCACGTCTTCTCGTTTGGCTTTGTGTCGAGGTTCTCTTGGCACGAAATGTTTCTAGATCTATGTCATGCGCTAAAGTGGATAAAAGATCACGCGCGGAGTCCAAAAAACGATACATCCGAAGATTCCGCGGACGGAGGAGCGGTCAAGTGACTTGGTGGCTAATAAGACGACCGTAAGGGTCTATCTGGAGGGACTGGACCTCGCAAATTGGCCGTGAGGCCCAAGGTCGTCCGGTATATCCCACGTAGCGGGGCCAGTGGCCCCTGTTGGAAACAAGTCGGGGTCCAGGGAGCTTCCCTGCCCTTGGCAGGATATAACACGACGGAGCCAACAGGAGAAAAGGGAGCCCTATGGCCCTAGAAGGACGACCGACCGGCAATCCTGCCGACTCCCCCAGGTGGATATAAAAGAACTTCTCTCTCCAACTGGCCTTTCGAGAAAATGCCTTCGAAGTTCGACGGGCTGGCACAAAGGAGTTCTTTCTCTTTGTGGAACGGTGTAAAACGACCAACTTGGGACGCACCGGATGGTTTACCATTCATAGAACGAATCGATGAAATATTTGGAAGGAGATCATGAACTCCATAATAAATTTTACCGGTGGCTGCAAGGCAGTACGATGGCAGTCACGCGCTCTATCAATCAGAACTGATTGATAATAATCGCATTTGATAAAAGGAATTTAACATTATGTATCAACTGCTTCAATGGCGAAATTAACACCGAATTTCAGACGTGTGATAATACCTTGGTAGCTGAGAACCACTGAGGATGAGCTTTTGTCCGGTTCGCAGGCCGGAGTGCAATTCGGGTTAATTGGAGAACAAGAGAGAAACTTTACGCCGAGCGTGAAAGCTCGACTTAGATAATAGCTTGCAACTTTCCGATCGAGAGTGCCGCGGTGAATCAACTCGGCTAAAGGAATTCCCAAAGGATGCGATACACAGTTATTATGCCAACTTCCTCTTTTTCCATTTTAATTCACAGAAAGGGTAAAATGCAATACTTATGTTTATTTTGAAACCTGATCGAAATGAGGAGTTAAATCTTTCCGTTAGTGTGCAAATTTTGTTTTAACACTGATACACTTGGAAAGAGGTTTCACGATTAAAAGGTGTAATGTGAACCAATTATTCATTTTCAGTTCTCGAGCAGAGTCACGAAACTTCGGGGAATTGATGATTTTCGACCAACTGTTTCATATACACACGCGCAGGCATACGACGACACCCTTCGACGTCTGGTTTCAAGAAAGAAGCGAAGAGAGGCTTTATTGACATTAGGTATCGTTCCGAGCATACGGTCGCACAGGAAGAGGGAGACGGAATAAAAAGCATTCGAAACCATGTTTCCACAGAAATTCTACTTAGAAGAATCGCCGTGCCAGCTGCAAGCTCAACAAATGACAAAGGAAGGAATTTTTCTTTGCCTACTTTATTTCCCAAATACGAACTATTTTGTGATTTATTATTAGCTTAGAACACATTGTTATTTCAACAAAATAGAAATTATTAATCTTTTTACTAATACAAGAAATCCGTTGAACGAAAAGTTAATTTCAACTCCACAAAGGCAACAGAGACAATGACCTACAATTCTCGTGTCTGTTAATGACGCTTTATTAATCCACTTCATTTCCCTCTTGCACAACCAATCACCATTAATACATACAAAAACGGTCTCGAGGTCCTCGAGCATTCCTCGACAATTAATTCCATCAACAATCTAATTACAAGCTCAAATAACAACGCATACGAACTGTAAACTTATATACGTTTTACCTTTTCCTTTTCTCTGCAAAGCGACCTGCCAAACTATCCACTAGCCCGTTACAAACTGAGTTCCCATTTTTCGTCACGAACTCCCATAAATCGACCCTCTACCTACGGTGGAAGGGAAGAAAGAGGGTCTACAAAACGAGGAGGGTTGATCGGTCTCTACAAGCTTTACCCAAAGTAAGAATAAAGATGGATTCACTAAATCTTGTATAACAGAACGTGGCGTATCAAGAGTGTGAATGAACAAATAAAAACTTGTATGCATAATCTCTTATATCAAATTTCAATGCTTCAAAACCGTACACGTTATCATGAATTCAATTCTGGTTTACAATTTATATCTGTATTAGAATAATTCATGATTTACTATGACTTATGTTCAACGATGGAAATCTTGCTTGTTGATAATGATATACACAGGCGATGTGATAAAATGGTATGACACAACTGTAGGAGAAGAGAATTTATGGGAACTCAGACACCGTTTTTCGAGCTTTTGCATTTCACAAAACAGGCCTGTGGCTCGCTAACGAAGGGAAAAGAGGGCGAAAAAGCAAAAGGGGACGTCGCCACGGCCCTGTACCCTTGAAGCTGAAGGTTGCCACCGCACAGCAGAGAAACAGCCTTCCTTCTTCCCGTACCTCTTCCCTCTCCAGCCCTGACGTGTCTGCCTTTGTGCACAGGCTTTATTTCATCGCGCACCGGACATCGATTGGCCTCGACTCTCTCGTCGCAATATAATAATAGCGTTTGAAACCGATTTCCCGACACGAGACACTCGCCAGATAGACGGATCGCTATTCAACTTCCGGGTAAAAGAAGAAATGGAGCAATAAAATCGCCGTTGTGCGACCGTTACCTATTCTGCGAATTGTTTTCTATCAGGTCGCGAACGTCTTCTAGAAATTCATCCCCAATATTCAAATAATTTCATTTTTCAATCCATATTTTCTCGATAACTTTAAGATAATTTACGACATATCTAGCTGTTGTATTTCTTTTCTACACACCTTCGATTCTTTCATACTTTCGTCATCGTGTCAATGTTAGTTACTCCTTCCCACATCGATGACAATTATCCCGTCCTTCACGTTCCGAGTAAACGTAAAATTAGAGAGCGCTAACCAGATTTACTCAAGCATTTTACGCTTCGGGGCTCGTTAAAATGTGTACAAATTGTTACAGGAGAATCGTCCCGCGACGTAACTGTCCGCGATTACGATGATCGATCGAAGGTTGTTTCGCTTTTGTCTCTGCGTGTGCTTCACGAGGAGAAAGGAGAATGATCGACGAGACAGTACATATTGTCTCCAAGGACTAAGTTTTTAAATCAATATAAATACCCTCTTTGAATTAAAATCTAATTACATGTCTGATAATACTAAAAGAGGCCGACCGCGTGATATTAAAGAGGAAGGAAGAAAGGGTGAGATTACGTAAAGTGTACTGCACGCAAGGGGAAGCGGTGTTCTCGCATGATTAATTGATAGCGATTAGGCGAGCAAGAATTTGAAAGTTCCAACGAGAGAACTTAAATTTAATGGAGCGCTGACGACGGTGTTGAGAAGTCGTTGAGAGCGGGTGAGATCGACACGATTTCAAAGAAACATCGTTCTATTTCGGTGCAATTCATTACCTTGGGCAGAGATATTTTCAGAGTTTCCCGAGACGCGAGAAAATAATTATATGTCCAAAGAAAAGTTTCCAAGAGGCGGAAAGCGAGACTCCAGAAATCGGAGGGTGCGATCAATACCAGACTAGCGCGGCGCGGAACAGGTGTTTTATTTCAATAAGTATGTGTTGTACTGATTGATTGATATGGACTCCTCGTTGCGAGACCCCGGGCAAAAAAGGAACATGATTATACGCGCGTGCACACGAATATCTCGAGCGTCGTCGCACACAATGATAATGGGACAGCTGGGTATGCGTTAAGGGGACAAAGGACACCGACATGCAAAGCGATTTCTGCCTCTTACTGTGTTGGTAGCGAGAAAATATTGTGACGCAAACGCGATAACGGCGCAACGCAAGGTCGGAGAGCTTTTCCGATTCATCTAAGGCGACAATCAGCGAGCACGTTTTCTGTTAAAACTTTTATGCCAACGACTAGGTACGTCCACGTGAATACCTTGGCTTTATTGCTCGTACACCTATAATTGTAACGTTCACAAACTTCTGGCAAGTACCTGATCCATAATCTTCTAAATATACCTGCGAAAACTACCGATGCCATACTTTTGCAAAATTCGCTATTAAATAATTTCAAATTCTATCTAGAAATGGTCTATTCCAAGTTTATAATAAATCAAGATCGATATTAATAGTACTCCTTATGGATCAAATTACTAAAGATAATTGACTCTTTTATTAGAAGACGTGGCAGAAGTGTTCACTTTCAAGTTATTAACATAGCTTAAAGCAAATTGGCTGTCATTCCGCGACGAATCAGTGTCGAAGGAAATTAAATTAAGCGCTTTATGATGAGGATTGATTGATTCACGGGACAGGACAGTTGTCGGTCGAAGTAATTCAGTTTCTATGATATTGCAACGCGTTATTCCGTTAAACACTGCTCATCGGAAATCGTCCGGAAATTAATACATATTTACAAGCTGAAATATTTTTGCACGCACACGCCCGATTTAAAATCAAAATGGAATAAAGCCACGCTTGAAATTTCATTTCACACATGAACGCGGTTATTACAATTCCTTTTGTGGTTTCGGTACTATTTTAGTATGCGCAGTTTCGCTATCGACATCGTCGAATATAAAAAGATCACAGTAACGCGTTGCCAAATTATAATTTAATTAAAAAGTTTAAATCTGCACAAATGCAAATGTAAATCAAGATGAATACACGTTCAAGTCTTAACGAGACGATGCCCTGTTCTTCACCTCTTTTATGCTATAATAAATAAAAGGAGACATTCTTCTAAAAGTCGCGAGAGTTCATTTTACTCACAATGCCAAGGCTATCGACAGGTGAGGTCCCACATAATCATCGTATGGCCGCATTCATTAAATTGTAATTATAAAGTCGAAGATCTGTTTATAGCCTCGTGATTCATCAGTTTGGCCGATAGCGTTACGGCGTGCAGGAAGTGTAATGAGTAATAGTCTCCATCGAGAGGAGGTCTATCCGTGGAACTACCGAAGTGGTACGCCCATTTGCCGACCCGTACCCAACGACTCCCGGCGATTGTTTAATTCGCTACATTCAATTACTAAACGTTTCGTGCGCCCCGACACTGTTTCTCCCCACCTTCTGTCCGTCTGGCCAAATGAAATACATGTGTGCACATACGTACACGTTACAATAGAGGCCTTCAGCGAACGCTGCCTCCCGCGAGATAAACGAACGCTCGGGCACAAACAAATAAATTCTAACCGTCGACAGTTTAGAATACAAGGCGATATTGTGCTAGCGATGGGATACGAGCCACGACCATGCCGGACTGGTATAGAAAGCCTCATTGCCAGTTCTGTCACGATTCGATCGTACACGAGCATAAATATGTGGCAACGAACGACTGTTTAACCGTACCGCTGTACTGATGGCTGAATTTTACCCCGGATGACGAACGAATACCAAAATTAATCGAGAACAATAATTTTCTGTTAATCGCGGGCGTAGAAAAATCGATCGTGTAGGCTAGTTATATCGTTCACCTTATATCAACGAGAAAGATGGAACAAAAGTTTAATAACTCGCCTTCATTTTATACACGTTTGCTCTCATTTTCATCAACGTTATATTTCAAGCAGAATAGCGAACAACGTATATTTTCTCGCGGGCAAGTGTATGCCGAGTACCGTTCGTGCAGCAAAGAATTTTTAGAAATGCATAGCGCGCAACAAGAGGAAAAGAGAGAAAGACCGGAAGATAGAGCCGCTGTAAACGTCTCTACGTTTGAATTCCATCGACTCATATTCACGGTCAAACGTTTCACTATAAAGGCAGATTGTCGAACCGTGACGGAGCCCGCATCGTACTCGGAAGGTCGGCTTAACGTAAAAAGGTGTATTAACCTTGACGTCTTTTCCTTCGCCATGCAAGCGACTTGACCAAGAACTTTCAAACTAATAATGACACCGGGCAACCGTACGCATCGCACACGAAACAACGCGACAACGACTATGTAAATACAACCGCTGTGGAGCGGTATAAATCTCTTAAATCAGTTGACTATAGTTACGGCAGGGATGGGTCGTTGACCAGTGCGCACTCTACGCCAGATACCGGCATCCCCGGCAGAATGTACTTCAAAACAAAAGGGACGTCCGTATCACCGGGAAAGACTATTTTCCCCGAAAAGGATATGAATCGTTATATCTTTTCGGAAATCTGTCTACGCAAAATGTCGTTGACAAGGATCGAAAGAATTATTAGCTTAACGTTGACATCGGTCGTCGACGTGTCGGATCAATACAGACACTTAATAACATTGAGAACGAAAAAAGGAAAACAAATAAGCATTCGAAGCAAAGACCCACCCTAATTGGAGTGGGTACATATCGTTGGAGAGTACGTACCGCGCCAGCGCCATCCTGACATGAGATAATCCAGGTCCCGTAGGTGTCGAGAGCAAGGTATCCAGGTCTGGAAAAAATGCTTTGTCGCCGGCACTAAATCCCACTGGACACATGCGCGTATATTCTTCGTCCTCGAACACACGAGCTTGTCATAACTCCCGGCCCTGGCTTCAAGGAGCCCCTTCTCCCTTAATTTCGTTCACTTCGATTTTCTCGAGTAAACTCGTGGCGTCCTCGCGCCTACCAAAACGAAGTCAGGGATTCCCTTATTCTCCCTGTCTCTGGTTTGTTCCACTGTCACTACCGCATTTTCACTGCCGTGTCTGTAGCGGCACCGCAAAAAAACGACAAAGGCCTTCGCGACGTTCGAGTCAATCACGGTCGGGGACAGTTAACGTGTAACGACGAATTCTACGTGCACGAATAAGCGAACACGAGCACGACAGTGGCGTGTGCGGGAGGTCACGATCGTAACAAGAGAGAATACTCGGTCTGCCAGCTGACTAAAATTAATATTAACGTGTGCGCGTGATTATGGGAGCGACTAGAACGCCGAGAGCTGTTACGCCTGCTCGGGATACAGTTCGCCAGTCACTATCCCAACTCCGATCACGGCGCTGGCTCGACTGAACTCGGCTACTGAGCGTCCGTCAGTCCCCACCCCTATGACCGCGGCCTCGTATACCTTCGTCCCTTCTCGGCGTCGTTCGTGACCGATTCGCCTGTGTTCGTGCTTTTCCGCGACCTCGTGTCGTGCTAGAACCGATGGTTCACCGCCGCGCCGGGCACCCAAGGCTCCCTTCCTACCTCCTGCAGGAAACTCCTCTCCGCTCTCTGCCAGGGAATGCACGTTTTCTGCCATGAGTCGCTCCGAAATTACATGTATGAACTGCACTGTATCAGAAGACGTAACACACCGACGAAAGGTTTCCCTTGCGCACATCTTTTCCCGAGTCACGCTTCTCATTTTGAGCAAACACTGATCTCTTTTCCTCGAGAAATTCGATTTTATAGATCAATTTAAATCAGATGCTTAAAGATACTTGCAAAAGTTCATTTAATATTTTATATTGTAGTCAATGCACGATGCTCTACATAATTCGTTTAACGTTTAACGTGGAACCTCAAGACGAGAGGAATCATAGAACGGAATTATTCATGCCGGTTTCGATGCCACGTACAATACATATACATACCCTGGGTATTCAAATCAGTAATGAAACCCGCGACGTCGTTCACGAATCCACCGGTTATACGAGTATACAATATGTATATCGGTGGAACGTGTGAAAGGTTTTTCGAGCGTGCCGAGTGGTATCGGTGCTTTCATGTCACCGGAAACGGAGAACAAGCCTCTGTTCGTCGAATTACACGAAAAAAGAGGTCACGAAAATGTTTTATGGGTGTTTAAGGTGGTTGTGGTCGGTGTCAATGGGACCGTGACGTCGTGCCGGAATCACGCACGACGATCGTGACATTGTGCACAGTATACTGTGCTCGCGAAAATAATATAACGCCGAGGTCATTCTGTTATTAACAAATTTTTACCACACAAACGTAATTTCCCAAAATTAAATTGCATTCATTTTGAAATACATTTCATGTATCGAAACCTAAATTCCTAAAACTATCTGCTGATTTGCAATGTTCAGACATCGAGAGATGAGACACCGTGAGCGATTTCTCCGGCGTCGAAATTGATCCTTCTATTCGTTTTAATTACTGTGAAAAACGGTTATTACACGATTTTTAGTCGCCGCGAAGAATATTCTATTAACTGCGTTCGTGACTCCGGCAAAATCAGCAGTTTATGCAATCATACACACGGATGCAAGTTTAAGGTTGCACGGATCTCGGCTGGCCGATACGCGTGATGCTAACGTGTCCATTTAGCGTCGCGCCGTGCCTCGAATAACTTTCTCAGAACGTCGACCAACCTGATAATGCGCTACAGCTGATCAAATTGCAAGATACATGCGACAATCAGTTGATAAATTGACTAGGGAAAGAGTTATGGTAGCTCGTTAGAAATCGAAATTCGAATTTCAATGTCATTAAAGATTCAAGCTTTTTTTCGTAAGAAATTTTGGGAATTTTCGGTTAGAGAGAGCGAACGCGAGCTTGGAGTGTTAATAAAGACGGCCCCGGGGCGCAGGGTCCCCTTGACCCCCTTAAAAGACGTCCCTGAGTCTCATTCGCCCCACAGCACGCGAGGAGTGCCGTGTAAACTCTATTATGCTTTCCATTCTTTCTCGTTTTTCCTTTCCACGTCGACACTTCCTCGGTGTCTGCCGTTGCATGTCGTGCCTGCTTCCCTGTCTACGGGGAGTCATAGCGAAAAATGTATGGCGAACGGTCGCTTCGGCCTATGTGTGCGATGTCGGTGAATCGCCGATACTCGGCTCGTCACGCTAATCATTACGGTGCATGTGCATCTCAAAGAGTAACACGGTTGAAGTACGCAAATGTGCAAGAGAAAATAAAGATCTGTCGCAAATGCATAAAAGATTTAAATTAGTTGGATTTCGAGAGCGCCACCTCAAATGTATTGAGTTCAGTAGAACGTAATTGAAGGTAGAAAGAAGTTGCTTAATTGTCCCAGAATTTCGCGAAAGTTGCAGACGAAACTTTACAGACAAAATCGGGCAGGAAGATAAGGCTCGGCGCTGTTACGAACACCTCAGTTATAATTTCTCTGTGAAATTCTCACGAAGTTCAAATACTCGAAGGACTTTCGCAGTATCCGAAACTCTGTGAGGATCGACGTTGAATGCGAACGATACGTCTGATTCGAGTGCAGGCAGCTGCCGTTCTAAAGGAGATACTTTCTTGCCCTCCGTGAGTGGCGTCTGTTCCTTTCAAATCAATTGAATCTCTTGACCAGTTCAAACCGACGAAAGCAAGCTTCTCTTTCATTCCTTTAATCCTTATTTAATCTCGTTGAATGATTTCAAAGGAGTACTCCATATAGTCAAACTGTTTCTTGATATGAGAAAACAGCAAAGTGTATTAATTCCGTTTTTTTTTTCGATATTTTATTACGAATAAAATTTCGTCGAGTTTAAATGCCGAACTTTTAGCAAGCATCTCCTTCATACTATTTTCTAAAGATCATTCGATGTTCATTTGACTTTTACACTAATTTTATAAAATGTTCCGAGGAGAGAGAAGACGCTTGATACAGGTCACTTAACTTTCTCATGGCAACGTGGGCACGAGCCTGTTGCTTGAACTGAATTAATTCGCAGTTACGTCAGTACAGTGGCGAATGATCGTCGGTCTACGCTTCCAAGTACGTTTATTCGGACAGTAACTAACTAATTCTACGGGCAATAGATTTTAGAGCAGCTTCAGTGGACAAAGCATACTCTTGATACGATTATTTTTGCACAGCCAATAATGCTATACGAATCTATCTCTAGACGTTATCTAGAGTGCGGATTTGAGTGGAAAATAAATTATTTAGAATAAAATTTGCATATTAAATATCACTACGTCCGCGTTGCTTCAAATATTTAACAGGTTTACGCAGGTCATTTGCATAGATTCAATTTCATCGTATTTAAATCTTTGATAAATGCGTAACAACTCGCAGTTCAATGATAGCGATGTCATTATAATATGAACCGTTTAACAAACACGAAGGCTGAGAGGCAAGAGGGATTTCAGTTTCGAGATGGAATGGGCTTTCGCTTGTACGGTCCAGCTGTTTCTGTGTCCGCTATAAAAACTGGTGCGTAGCGCTCTGCACGACCTCCCCTTTTTTCTCTCTTTCTTCCCGCTGTAACGTTAATTTACATCTTCTGTCATCTACACGATCGCGCATTTGTTTTTTTTTTTTTATATATACGACAAATGATTTACGAGCCGCGACTTTCATCGTTGCTGAAACACGATGCAAATCGTTCGCTTTTCCTTCTTTTTGTTGTTTCAACTTTAATGGATCTCGACTTGGCGACTGGGTAATTAAATTAACACCGTTTATTTGAAGGCGGTCTCCCGCCAGAAACGACTTTATGCACCGCAAATGAAAATACGAGGTCTTTGCAATTAAATGTAAACAATGACGATATTCTATGTTTCCTGATCTACACCACTATTTGTATCATACTGAAATCAGTTTGAAGACCGGTTTGGAATTTGTGAAGACCCATTTCTAAAATTGTCATCTACAAAAAAACCCATTTACATCTTTTCATTAATTACATTAAATAAGACTAGCAGCCACTTTCAGTAAATTTCTATGGAACGCCAGATACTAGCCCACTGATTCATAAAGGATTATCTTTAAATTGTATTCGGAATTTATGTATCATAAAAACAGCAGAGAGAATTTCTGCACGGGAACTTCGGAAAGGGTTTATTGTTCACTGTTATGATACTGATGGTAGGACGGTTCGCGTGTACGAGACTACGGTCTCCGGATGCATTGAAAACGCAGTGACTCCTTCGTGTCGCTCCGGGCAGTAACAATGCATAATAATGCTCGAATGGGTCGTATGAATTCTGATTCTGGCATCGCTCGCAAACAAGCAGCAACGGGAAGGAGAGGGCAGCTCGACCGAAAAGAGACCAAGAGAATATCCCGTCCGAAAAAAAGAATAGGAGAAAGAGGCGAGGTACGGTGGTTTGCTCGAAGAATACGTGAAATGGAAAACGGAGAAAGTTCACCGGGAGTGGTCGTAAATTTTTGCCAAAAGGATACGCGCTTCGATTGAACGGGAGAGGAAAAGAGGAGGAAGAAGAGGAAGGAGTGGCTGCGTGAAGGATTTCGCAGTTCGCAATTGTGATGCCAGGGCCCGTAATAGTTTCGCAACTCGCATCAGACGTTGCCAATTTCGTTTAACACACTCGGAAGAGGAGACAAATTAATATCTGTCACTAATTTCATCGTACGAAATAAGTAAACGTAACATGAATAACCGACAACTCGATTTGCTAATAAAACGTTTTGAAAAATTATCCTTAAAAATTTGCTAGAAACTTTTACTTTGTTCTATGCCTGAATGTAAAAATTGCCCGTAGCATTGGTGTACATGTGAGCTATAATTTAGAACGAGTCAAACGTGTCCTCCGGTAGCCCGCAACCCCTTCACTTAGTTCTATTTGCACACTTTCGAGCTGCTCTATCGATACCTTTGTATGTACTGGCGAACAGTTGAACGACGAGTGTGAGAAAAAAAACGGTAGCCCGCGTTCCCTGTCCGTGTTTGACCGGTTGTGATATTAAAAAAGTTCCTCCACGTGATTAAACGGAAAAATCCAAACACGAGGGATTCACGTTCGCAAGTTTCCCGCGGTCGGTTTAATGGCGTGCTTGATTCCTTTCAACTACGAGAATAATTACTGTGTACTCTCCATCGTGGAACAGTCCATCGACGGTGGAGTTACAGTAAAGGCGTTTCGAAATGCTGAGTAAACGAGGCGACGGATTTTCGAAAGCAGAGAGGAGAAATTTGTTAAGAACTCATAGATAACTTTCTTCCGTCTGAGTCGTTTTTCGATACAGCAAGAATTGTAGAAATAATAACGGACGTCGGGAGTTTCCGATCGATCGATCAAACGCATTCTAATTCCCTCGTTCGATACACATAATTATACGCCACGTGTAACTCAGATCCTCTCTCTTTTTCCTTACATCAAACACACGCGGGATCTCAAACGTCGTTCGGACTCGTCGTCCAATTAGAACCTCGGCGAACTCATCTGGAACAGGTCGGTAGCTCGGCTTCCGTAACTATGTAGGAGCCGTACCATCGACCTGCTCTCCCGATGCGATATATGGAAATTTCCACGAATTCTTTTCCCCTCGATCCTTCGGGACTCGGAACGTGGCTCCGAAATCTAGGGTGTCCGTTACGACGACGTTTTCTCGCGAGGGAAAGGGGCGAACAACCGTGGAGGGTGAAAAGAGGATAAGGATACCGTCTCTCGTCGTGGAATACCGTCGACAATAAACCGGCTGTCGGTGTTGCGAGCCCGAGAGTTTCGGGCGTTGTTCCAGTTCGGCCACTAATATTGTATAGAAAGTGCCAGGGAGGGTTCTTGTGCCGTGGAGAACGGAGGTGGAGCGAACCAGCGTGAGAGGACGGCGGAGATGGTGACTGTGCAGGGTGGAAGAAAACTACCACCGGTCGAAGGATAGACGGAGAAGTGCGGAGAAAACGAGAAATAAAGAAAGACGGATAGAGAGAGAGAGAGAGAAAGAGAGAGAGAGATAAAAGGGAAAAGGGCGGGGGTTAGATGATTGTGTTAGAGAGCGAGGCAGAGCGGAATGGAGGGTTCAGACGAGGTCAGGTCACGGGACGAGCTTTGCTCTGCTCGGTCGATAGAACGAAGCTACCACCTATGCTGCACACCATGCCAGACTATGGCGAGTAAACACGTACATATACCTATAAAATACATGTGTGACTCGTTCGTTGGAACTACAGTCCGGTTTTCGAGACTTCCAGATTAAGGGTACAATTTATGCATGGAAAAAGTGATGTACGAGGTCTCGTAATTTTAATACGCACCGTTACACTTCTTCTTATATTGTACTCAAATTTCTCTCGTGCTCGATATTTAAAACAAGAGGAACATCCGATCGTCCGTGTAATCTTAATCGGTCAGGCATCGTCGTATTCGCAGTTATTCCGCTGCAAACACGGCGTAAATCACGCACCTTGACTTTTAACTGCTCGCTCGGGAAGCGAGATATGTTCATCTCAACCGTGATGCCGATAAGATGCGTTCTATCTACGCTTGATTCCGAGTTTTCGAAGCATGATTTATCAATAAATAGGAGAAAAAAGTAGGGTATCGACACATGGTTTCGAGAAATAGAAGAGGAAGAACATAGAAGCTCGGTCGTTGCTTCTCTTCTGAGACGCGCGATTGAGGTATCACAGGGCTCGTTCGCCATCGGTCTCTTTCGATGATTTACGACGCACTCTGGGATGAAAGCATGCGTAACTTCTCTTGCCTCGGAGCTCGGGCACGCTATTGAGAAATGGAACGATTACGGAACTATCTGCTTCGAACAGAAAAGCCAGATATTTCGCGATTGATCTCACAGTATAAAAAGAAAACGGAAGCTGTGGCTAGATCTACACGTATCAATTTTCATTGTACACGTTTCGCGTGTGCTTTAGAATAGTTTTCATCAGAATTTGAAACATGACTTGAAAGTTATAATTAAGATTTATAAGCACTGATAGCACGATGGCAATAATGAGAACAACTAGTTTAAAATCTGACTTAGAAGAGAGATTATGTGGTTCAAAAACGTAAATCTACCTCTACCACTCACAGGAAAAAAGGGTAAAGTGATTTAAAAACGTAGATAGCGTCGACAGGATGTCCGACCTCACACGTGGCTTTTTCCCACTTCCTCGTCCGACTTGCGGCTCGCCTCATGGAAGACCTCGATAAGGTCGCATTAAGGATTCAGGAAGGACTTGACCGCGCAGCTTCGCGGGAGCACGCGAGTCGAAGCGAATTGGAGTCGCTCCAAGAGAACCCGGTGCCAACCATGGAAAAAGAAAAGCTCAAGGGCGAGACGGAAACAGATGAATCTCAGTGGACCCTAAATAAACAATCGATACCGTGACACTTTTCTCTCGTCGACACGAAGATGCCTCGTTTAACAAAAATAAGATTCTAATAATAAAGATGAATATACTATACAGGAGACTGACTTGATTTATGATTGAAGATTGAAGCCTCTTTGTCGTGGATCTTGGGACGCGATTCGAAGATCAAATGATAATCGTGGAAATGACTTTTACGATGAAACGAAGTCAAAGTCAATACGGAGATCTGACACGGACCTCGCTCAACTCGGTCAAGGCAGAAGACCGTTAGAGCTCGCAGGACACACTTTATACACACGGCGAAGAGAGAAAGAGAGTCTCGTGTATCGCACTTTCATGCGAATAGACGAGCCGAAGATGATGACACGATCGATCGACCAGCGTTTATGATCCACTTCTATCACTGTCCTTGCGTGCGTCGACGAAAAAGCGAAATCTGTATGATCTCTCATGTGTGAACAGTCGCAAGATCCTCGCGATGATAAAAAATTAAAAAAATACGTTATAATACTTTTCGCAAAAGGCAAAGGAAACAAAGGGGCGTATGACGGTCGATTGCGTGAATGTACACATTGTTTGTTGCTGACTTCTCAGATCGGAAATGCATATTTTGCAAACGCGGCGCGCTCTTCCTTGATCAGAGGATTAAAGAGAAGCAACGTGGAAGTGATGAATAATAACGCGGCAAGCCCGTAAAACGGCGAAGAAAATTTCTCTGACACCGACGCGTTTTAATCCATTAGCGACCAATGACACTTGTTCTTCTCGCGGTTAGAGAGGGAGTAGAAGGCGCGATTCGTCCGCAATAAAAATGGGGTCAAACCCCCCCTTGTGGGCCAAGGTGTCGCACGTGTTAGGTGATCTCCGCTTTTAGTAACAATCGTGAAGCACGCGTCCGCGAGAATTATTAATCGTAACTACATATCTAATTTGCTACTTAAGCTTCTCCTCCGAGATACCGATCTCGAACACGTGGTCTCTTTCACACGGCTCAGTGATACTGACAATGAGCAATAAGTCATTTTCATTCCTCGCTTTTGCATCTGTTAAAAGAACGACTCTCTACTTTATGCTATTTTCTACCTACATAAATGTATATTCTCTATCTTTTATTATTTTCTGCACATTCGATTCTACTATAAATACATAAAACCTGGGTTTAGTGTCGAGAGAATCCTGGAAATGATGAAGAATTTTAAAACATTATCGAGTAAACGTCCCTCTAAATCCGATTTTAAATTAACTCGTGGTTAACAATAAAAATTCTAAAAATATCTGTTTGATTTCTAAGGGGCAAATTGATATTTTTAATCGCTAGCTGTGACGAAGGGTCACCACCGTGAAGTTTGTTATAATTGTTTACTACAAATTTTTCCCTTTTCTCCACATGTTATATTAGGACTAAATATAAAAATAGAGATTTCACTTCTAAACAGGGTCTTCAGTTTGCTGTTCTCTATACTTCAGTCATCGTCAAATACATATGTAAATCAGTGGAACTAAATTTCAAGATGAGAATCGTAATCGTCTGATAAGTAATGTAGAAAATTCTCTATTGAATTCTTAGAAACTGTTCGGTCTATAAAATAGAATATTTCTTATCATTTGAACATTTTCCTCGTCTATCTATATTCTTGCTTTCGCGTGCATCGAAGCGTCCGCCGACTACGCATCGATCGGTGCGCGTTTGTTTGAATGATAACACGCAGCTGGTATCCAATGATTTTCTCTGCTTCCACGCTAAAATCCCTTTGCTGTTGAATGCGTACATCAGAGCACGTCTGAGGGGTGCAACCCTCAAACAGATATTCCAATGCAATGTTGTCGAGAGTGATCCTGCGGATCGGATATACACGAGGGGTGAACGCGCGTGCACGACGTTAATCGAAAAAAAAATGAAGGAAAAGAAAAAAGAAAAATTGCTGGTTTTATATCACGCGCTTAATAAATCGACCCAAGAAAAAAATAAAATTTGATGCATGGTTTTCTCGCGATTATCGACCTGTTCGTCGACGAGTGACATGATTTCATAAAGAGACATTAATTATCGCTGCTTAAAAAGCTGCCACTGTTATATTTTTATAAAAATGATTTTTACTCAGTCGAGCTCGTAAATTACATAACAGCAGGAACTTCTGCATCAGAAAATACTTTAGGTGTTAATGTATCAACTTCATAAATATTGACCTCGAGCCAAGAATACACTCTTTCTGTGATCGATTACTTATGTTAACACAATTCAATGCTATTCAATTTTTGATTACGTAGGTACATTTCGATATTCACAAAACTTGTTGAAATGAAATGTGATTTGTTTATTTCGGAACTCGTTCGTTCAACATGAAAGTTGTACTGAAATGTTAGTTCAATAAATTCGAGAGTTGTTGTTTCTCAGTTAAGGATGTATTGGCTATACAGTCAATCCCAAAAGTTTATGTACCTTAGAAAAACGCACTTCCTATAATTAAAAAGAAATCAGACGTCGGAAGA
>NW_017176565.1:529799-547430 GCF_001652005.2 Ceratina calcarata | reverse complement strand
ATTTTTTTTTGTTGTTTATTATTAGCAATGTTCTTCCGACGTCTGATTTCTTTTTAAAAAATGTGTTTCTAAAGTGCATAAACTTTTGGGATTGACTGTATAGCCAATACATCCTTAATTGAGGGCTGCTTTTTCAGTGAAAGATGATGCTAGAACCCAACCAATAAAAGACCAGAGTTAAACAGGTAGTCCTTCTGTTCCGAAAAATGTGGCCGTTGCGAACAGATGCGGAAAAACTTGGGAAAATACAAACGGCTTAAAAATTTTAGTGCCATTTCCTGAGTACTACGGTAATAATTTTTCACAAGCCCAAGGTTATCCCCAACCGCCATGTAGCTGTCAAACCTTTTTGTCAACTACTGCGTACCTGGAAAACTCTTTTATGACTTAACAGAATCTATGACGGATACTTCGATATATGTATAGATACTCAGGAAAGTAATGATGTTCGCATACTAAATTTTTCAGTTAATTGTGGAGGACGAAAAATTCCGTGAAAAAACGTGGTCGCTCTCGTTTTCCCTCGGCCTTCGAAACGCGACTCGCCCTTATTCGAGGCAATAAAACACCTTAACAAGGTCCGCCACTCGGCCTAATTTCCGCGAAAGGTAGGTATTTTATGTTCACGGACGTTCTCTCATCAACGGGCGTATACAGCGACTGAAATTTCGCACGATCTACCAACGACGTGTCGCGTAATCGACGTCAATGATCAAGGCGCGAGGGAGAGGTGAGAAAAAGTGTATTTATGGCACGATTCGATGTGCCGTGACTCGGTCGCCACCCAAAGCACGAAAGGAACAATTTTCCCCGAGATTTTTCTCGATCACGTCACCAACGACCTTCACCTCCGTGCTCTTTCGTCAGTTTTCCATTGATCGCGACCACGTGAACCAGCGAGATCTTGACCCTCCCTGCGGCACCGGGTCTGAACCAGTTTCGGTTGCCTCGCACGTTTGATTAACCCTTCAAGTGTTTCGTTACGCCTCGGAGACTAATCGAGATCATTTGTCATCGTTTGACGTTGTACTACCATTTTTTATACGACGTCAATTCAACGAGTAATAACTTTTCCTAATTCATTTGGACGTCAACTCGCTGATGAGGAAGATTTAGATTTAGAGTTCTAAATGAAACATTTGTGGTATCAATTTAAAAAAAAATGTATATGAAATTATTTCATAAGCACCGTGGCATGCATGAGGCCTTTGATATTTCATAAATTTTTATACCTTGCATGCATCCTGCACACGCATATAAAATCCGCAGTCTATTTATTACTTTTCTCCAAGTGGAATCAATTAATAATTTCATATGAAAATTACACGTAATATACATAATAGGTTACAGGATGATCGAGTCTACACGGGTGATAGTTTATTGTCGCTGGCAAGAAATTGGAATGTTGGCTAAACTCAGCGAAGTCAATCTCGAGCGAGTTGAATATAACGAGTAAATATTTGCAATGCACAGAATGATGCAGTAATCGATATAATCAGAGTTACACAGATGCAAGCCTGTTCGTGTACCAAGAAAGGACGTCCTTACGTAATTTCACCTACGCGATTCTATTATTATATTTCGTTATTTCGAGTTTCTTTTATGACAAACGATGAATCAATTTTTTACGAAACACTCCAATATTTTTCTGCGCAGCCAGTTAGAAAGGAAATGGAGAAGATTCTACACGAATATTTGATTCTGCTGCCAATTTTTCGGTATCACCGGGACTCGATCGTTGCGGTAGGTACGCGGGGCAATAAAACGGTATCGCGATCATATAAAATCGGCTGACAGATGCAGATAACGCACTGACTCGAACGGTGATAAACGGAGAAACCATAAATATCGCAGTATGGCCGAGAAACCAGCTGATCTTTTGCGTGAGCGGCATCGCGACATAATTCTGATTTAGACCTACGGCCGGTGAACCATGGGTCAAACGTTATCATACGCTAGTACGTGCTAGTTCAACGCTGCTCCTAGGAATGACTGATTAATTAACGGTGCTCCGCACGACTCGACTCGTGGAAATTATCCGTTGGTTTGGATTAGTATAAATGGACTTTGGGAGCGTTTAATCCTCCGCAATAAACGATATTATCACTTGTAAATTGAATATGTATGAGTATATGTTTATCTGCTTCAGAACAATTATTTACGACATGTGATATTGTACGCTGTTAATAAATTCAACATCTGCGAACGAAATCTCGTTTATATCGGCAAACGTGATATTAATGATACGCGTTTAATCACGCGAAAGGGTCGATGCGAGAAAATGAAAAGTAAAAACGGATGAGTTACTTCTGACAGACTTTTTCCCCCTACTAAGAATAAGTTACGGACTCTTGAAATGTTAATTGCTTTCTCTCGCACACAGACGAGGTATCCTAAACCGAATCCAATACTGTTTCAAAGGAGAGAGACATTTGCTGAAGTTCGAGACTGCCACGATTAAAGTTCGCACGAAATATCGAGACACTTTTGATGTAGAATCGATTCGGTAGCCTTGCACGCGAATTTGGAAATCGGCCATTATGATTGGAGAGTCATTGCCGGCGACTTTGATTTGTCCTTAACCCCGTTCCTCGCAAATTCTGTACTAAATTCGGGCAATACAACGACTAAACGGATGGATTTAATATATTTTGGATCAGAGGTTGCAGAGCGGAACATTTTATTGGGTGATTTGTAACTCTGGCGGAAGTTTCTATTTTAAACGTGTCAAATAAATTTAAAATTTAATCTTTCACACTGCATTTAGAGGACTGACTACAGATATTAAAATTACAGAATTGAATTAAATTATTTCTTATTTTTCTTGCATAGTGAAAAAGAAAAATCGTTCTCTATTTCGATGTAAATTGAATTGAATTCGATGCAAAAAATTGAAGCTGAAAGAGTGAATAAAAATTTAGAGACGGAGAACGAGCGAGTGGTCAACACGCGAAGGTTCCTTGAGCAATTTTCGTAGAATGTTTCGTTTAACGAACGTACAGCCTTCAATGCCGGCGAACCTTGGGACACTTTCATGCCGAGCCTACGATCAATTCCATTGATTATCGACACTGAGGTTAAGGTTGACCTGTCGTTTGAACGGGGTTGCACCGCGGCTGCGAAAAAAGCTCGCGCTCGCTATCGATTTTCCATTCACCACTTGAACCGTTCACGTGATACCCTGGCATCATCCATCGATTCAATTTTTCAAACCGAAACCGGTCCTTAAACAATTTTCAACCTGAGGAATATAGAAATTTTCTATCATTTGCAATGAATTAGAATTAATGTTAGGGAAAAGTGCAATTTCATACGCAGAAGCACAGATTACTATGTAGCAGAGCAGGGAACACGGAACGCTTTGTGACCCGTGCGTGCAAGACGGTTGCACAATTTCGATCGTGAAAACAGGCCAACCACCCAATAATCTACAAGAATCTACATTTACAGTTTTCCTCGAAATTAAACGAAACCGAGTCGAGACTTTCTACGATTATTCACGCCACTGATTCATCATCAGCGCTACTCGAAAACGGAAGAAAGAACGCGCAGACTATTAGGATACGTATTAACCTTCCGCGGTCAATGCACACAATGCCTCGCTCGAAATCAGGAATAATATAAAAGTTGAAAGTACATCACGCAATGAATGTAGAATACAATATAACAATGTATACATAGATATATAGTGTAAGACAAATGATAGAAATCTACTCAGAGTATCTGAAAGACATCGAAACCGTTCTTTTTTCTTTCGAAATAATAGCGTGAAGCTTTTGAAACGAATGTGTCATATTAACGTAAGGATGAACGTAAAGATCGAACAGGAAACGACGGAGGTCACCCAGGGTTAGACCTCCCGTGGGCTTGGCATAGAACGGAGCAGTGAGAGGTGGAGTACGTACAGGATGTCCTCGAATGATCGTTTCACGCATCCTAGACGACCTCATCATCAAAAATAACTATTTCGATGATCACCAGGCCGTACCCACTCTTTCCCATTGTGTGTTGGCTCGCACACGACATAAAATATGTATTGGATTTGATACGGTCACTGTTTTAATAAAGGTTTAAAAGGTTTCCATGCGTAAAACAATCGTAGAATGTTTAAGATAACCGATATGAGATAAAAAAGGGTAGATAAAATACTAGGAAACGTTTGCGGTTGAGAGATTAAAGGAATACTGCGCGTGACGAGTTTTCTAACTAACTCGTTCTTCCGTTTGCTAACAGAGAATGTTTTAAAATTAAAAATACCCTACCTAGAATAACCGTGCAAATATGAATAAACGCACGAAATTATTGGATATTAAGATGGACGAGGTTCTTTCTAATCCATTTTCTAACGACCTCTTATGGAAATCATCGTACGGTTGCCATTCCATATTAAGCCAGTTTCGACACCGTGCCTCGGTTTCACGATAAACGAAACACGATGGTGGAACTTTCTAAGAACTTTCCATTCGCGTGCGAACGGAAACGGACCACGGTTCTATTAAACCGAAGTAAACGAAATTTTTTCTGTCTCGATCGTTTTCTAACAATAAGTGAAACTAAATTGCACGATCACTGATCGCTGTTATTCCGTCGCGACTTTGCGACACGTTGGTTTGCCGAGGTAGCCAGGCGGCGAGCTGGTCAAATGAAAAATAGACGCGACAACGTTCACGTAATAAACCATAAGGATCATCGATATTAGCGACGATATCTTTATGTAACCGAGGACGAATGATGTCACTTTCGTTTGTTCGTCTCTTACAATAGCTCTCTGTAAATTGCTGGTGGACCTCATAAAGAGGGGGTCATATATTCTTCATCAGCGAGCGAACTCTTATGCAAAACTGAATTGTTACAACTACGTTTAAGGAATATTTTCATATTGTCATCTGACTACAGATGCAAAAATCTCAATGAAAGACATTGAGGAAAGAGTGTTTAACAGAATTTGTGGAAACTCAACCTAGTAATGAAGACACTAATCAATCGTACGAAATGAATTTACACGATTCCGGTATGCGACCAACACCACAAGGCAGGAGAGGCTGTTAAAGATCAAACACAGCTTGCGGTAAATGCGAAAACAGGTTTCACAGATCGCTTTGGCACAGTCTCGTTTACTAATTATCGTGTTGTTACAAACGACCCATGTTCTCTGTTTACTTAGACGAATCAGATTTTAAAGCAAACCACATAATGGCCAACAGTAGCATCCGGCACGCGAGCTATGACGTGTATCGAACGCGTGACCGCGCCAAGGAACAATTAAATTAGGTTTTAAAACTGTTTCCTCATGAATTGTATCACGTATTACGACATAGAATATGTGTCAATTCATTGTCCCTCATATTAGTTCTCATTTCGAGCTCGACGTGAATCGCTTCATACAATTTCAATCAAAAGAACAAAATGATAAATGAATAAAAAAGTGTTGACGAAGATGTGCTACTTACTCGTGGACATAGCCCGTTTTGTTCAGGCGACGAGGCCTGAGCACAGCTCAAATAAAAGACATCTGAAACCAAAAAAGAAAAGGAAGATTGATATAAGGCGAACATAAAAGAACTAAAATGGTAACGTTTCATATTTGACTCATCGAAAATTTCTTGTATTAGGATTACAGTTACATTATATCTCGCATTAACGGAATACGTTCTGCTTTAGAAGTTATATTACACATTTTACTGGAAGAAACCTTGTAGATCATGGTTACAGATTCTGAACAGAGGCTGTCTAATACTGAATAAAATGGCACGTGTTCCTCGGCATCTCAAGCATTTCGCAATAAGCTCCAAGGACAACTCAATCCGATTTGGACACTCTGATCGTGTCTTCTATCGAACGGAACGGAAAGGAACCAATCAACGTGAATGAAGATAGATCGTATCACTTTTTGCACACCATCTCTACAAATCGTTCAATTTCTATTTACAGTCAATGAAATATCAGCGAAGGGATGACATTTTTGCTATTATTTCAGAAACAGTATTTTCTTTACTTAGTTGATTCTTGTTTAACAATAAGTAGCAAACGGTCAGTTCGCTTCTGGTTAAACCAGAATACCTTCCAGCTGGCTGCTTTCGATTGTCAACCGACGTCGGCGGGCACGTTTGCGAGGTGAAAATCAGCGCTAGGAGCTAAAGGCAACAGAACTTTCAAATCGCCATTCCACCCGGGCACTCGCCACTTTTCACTGCTTGGTTTTCACTCGGCCGTGCCGCGCCAGCGTGATTCACTTTCCTTCGGTGGGCGTTCACACCGCCACGAAAAACCCGTAAGAACCGTGGAAACGGGCGAATGCGGATCATGAAAGTCCGCTGGCCTGCATCTCGCACGCTTTTCCATCCTGTCACCCGTTTATGTTTTTTTCAAATAAAATGCATGTGTATGTCGGGCTTTGATGAAATAAAATTATCGGAAGTAGACGTGTTTATTAGTGAAGTATAAAAATTACAATTGCCAAAAGGGGACCGTCGTCGGTCCAAAAAGGAAAGTCGTTAAACTGTAGAACAATTCTTATGGCAGTAAGGAAAAGTCGTTAAACCACAGAATTTCTGCCCGATCATTCATGAGTTCTTTTACGGTATCGACGTTCCAAGGGTCCAAGGATTGCCCTCTCATACAAAAGCACGCAGACGTACACATCGAACAATAAATCCCACGAGGCACGAAGCCTTCGTACATATTCATTTGATTTTGAGTAGGTGTTGTCGGCCTCATAGAGCACGGTCGAGGGCCAAGGGTGAAGGAGACGGTAGGGGCAAGGGGGCGAGGTAGGAACGACTGTGAAAGAAGGCAGAGACCTGAATACTACGCGTGGTACCGGATGAAGAGAAGGCCCAGTTGCCGAAGAGGGGGGCAATAGAGGGGACGATTTGGACAGCGTCGGCCCTGAGCCACTTGCTACAGTAGGTCAGCTCTCTTCACCTCACTTCGCCTCCTGTTTTTGAACCACCATTCTATACACAACGCGAGGAAGATCCGTCGCCGCCGCCGTTTTTCGACCGACCGACACCTCTACTCGTCGATTTTACCTTTCCGCCCGCGCTCTTTAATCCCCTCCTTTCCTCTCTCTTTCTTTGTCCACGTGCACCGGCGTACAAATATAATTGCTTCCCTTCGCGTATCGTGACCGCGCGATTTCTGATCGTTACCCTTTCCAGACTTTGTTCGCGTGAAATCGTACGATATCGAATTTCGAATTTACTTCTCTTCCTTACACTTTCAACGTATACACGTTTTCTGAATGCCATTTTACTGTAGCTCACGTAGCAGGTATCTCGAAAATATTTTTGAAAAATTCGAAGGATTCGATAATGGTAAGAATTTTTCAATATCGAAAACCAATACCATTGACCTGGTATTGAAACAATTTTCATGTCCAGAGAAATAAAGTATTTAATTTATCATATCCGCATTTTCTCATATACACTCCCAGCCGTCGATGGTATCATAATCACATTACGATATAATCTTACGATATAAATGTAATAACTTATCAGATAATACAAGACGTGATCTCTCAAAGGGAATTCTTATTAATTATCGATGAGAGACTTACTTACATCATAACTTAACTATGTAACAAAATCACTCGTAGATAAGCCTGCTGGCTGTTTCTGTTCTTTTCGTATGCGAGAACGCGTGACTATCGTTCACGTGTACACACATAACGTACATGCCCTACGTGGAAAAGGCGTCTTAATCAAACCAGCTCGTAGAAATTGTCCGCACGTGTACAAGACAGTGAATACGGACAACGTCTGTGGAACGATGTATATCTATACACGTATGTTTCTTAGTGACCAGTACGTCGCACGTGGGACGCCTGTTTCCGTGAATAACGTCATTCTCTATGATTCTAGAAGTGCCACATCCTCCATTATACGTTATAATTAAAATTCATGGAAATCCTTAGTCTTCAGGAATCCACGAGTTTTATATATTAATTAACGTACTAATGACTCAATTTAATTATTATAAAAAATTCTTTTCATATTTTATGATTTTAATTTATTATTAATTAATATCATACGNCGATAAATGATCGTACTTTTTAATAAAAGCGTTATGGAATTGAAGTACAATAGAGTTTCTGGACACGTAGAGATTAGTAAGCGGTGTGTTCCTATTACAGTGGACTGAAACGTTTAGGTAATCGAAATTCGCCTCGTGCAACGCGTGTTCGATCGAAACGAGCTGCCCGATTATACCGTATAATTCGATTACTCCGATAGCCTCTAACACACCCGGTGCACTCTATACGACTACATATATGTACGTTCAACAAAGGCTAATGTTCGACTAACGACTGCACCGCGAAAAGAAACGATGATTCTGCTCACGTAAACGAATTCAATATTGTTTACAAATCTCTATTGATACATATGTAAAACGATCGATCCCTCGGCAGAGTAAATGACACGACACCGGCAAATTGTTCTCAATAATTACAAAGTTCCATAGTTGAATAATTCAGAGGATCTGAACTTCAAGGCTGAAAAACAAGCTAGTGTTTAATATAATAATACGTCCTCTCGGGATGCATAATTTATGCGCCACATTGAAATATCCGAAAGCGTCCAATGCTAAACGCTTGTCCAAATAATCGCTCGAGATCAAACAGACGACAAAAGTTGTTCCATCTCGGTTGATTATTTCTCATCGGCTCGGAGAACGAGATCCGTACGCGAGGGCAGAAAAGGAAAAGTGAAGAGAATGAATTGAACCGCATCGACGTGTGTCAACGTGGCGTGTTAACATCGCTCGTAAATAAATTGAAATCCGTAGGTGTTGCCGAACGTACAGGGAAACCAGCCGTCGGGCTATTGGAGCAGAACCGCAACGAGATTCCTAACTCTATCCGCGTATTAAACTACGGTTTCAGTTAAGGCGCGTATCCACTTGTAGCATATCGTATCACCATTGTGTGTCATTATAAACGGGCAAATGTTGCATCATTCTTAGCAATAATTATATGTACGTAAAGTCATATAATGAATCACACATTTCTCACAAATCAATAGATTTACTTATGAAAAACGTGGATTACTCAGCACAATGTGTGAATTTTTCCTCAGTGATCTATCTCTTCTTGAAAATTTTATTTTTCTCCTTTTTTGAATGTTCAGTAGTTTACGAGCGAAGGACTCGGAAGTGTAACGGACTTGGACGTAAACGCGAGTCAGACCACTTCGACGCGCTCCAAATTTTCCGAATCGATAGGCGTCGTCCTCGAATACAACCTTCTCCCCCTTTCGGAAGTTTAGTATTGCACGAACGAAATCTGTTTTTGCGCCAATAAGAATAAATTTGATTCGAGCATTAGACCGTAGATTTTATGATCTCAAATTGGATGCTGCACGTGATACATGAAACCATATACGATGTAAAAAAGATGAATGCATATTTCAATATTTAAATGATAAGCGATTTGCATATCTACAACATTTTTTTAACGATCAGTGGTCTAGACGTGACTTTGAGTCCATGTGAAAAACTTTTGAAATAAATCCGAGACTTAATCCAATCGAATCGATCGAGATCGGAAAGTGCATATAGTAAATTACAATATCCTAGAGCAATCGGACGTTGCGATAGCGTCGGTCACGACGTCTCGCACTCGTCCCTTTCCCAGACGCTTATTAGTCCGCGAACGGAGGACTTATCGTTAACCTCGATCCTCCCGAGCCACGATGTTAATACCCACTCCCACTTGTCTAACTGTACTACTAGGTCGGCCAGGTGGCATCCAGACACCCGATCGATTAGGAAGATATCGATTCGAGAACAATTGCCTCGTTGTGCCTCGATTTCCCGGGAGACCAACATCCCTAACTCCCTGCCTATGTGTCCCTGGTATTCCTCCTTCTTCAAACGTTTCTTCTTTCGTAAGCTGCAAGTATAACACGTCGACCTGAGAGCCAGCACTTTACTCTAAGTGTCATAGATGAAACATGATTGACAGATCAATCGATTGCAGCTAATCCAATCTGAGCTATAATTTACACTATGCGTACATAGTTTCGACTTTGTCATACATACTCAGTATCCATGCAGCTCAACATTTTTAACGTGAAAGACTGTCAGTCAAAGAATGCATATCAGATTGAAATTTCTTGTATCATTTATTGGAATGTGCATTCACGTATTGATATTTCTTATATTCTCATGTATCACATGTAGCGTTCCTATTTTCTGCAGATTATTACGTGCGTAAATGCAAAACATTCACATTTTATTTGCTCAACTTTCCTTCAATAAATGAACCATCGTACTTATAAGTATGCCATTCGATTCGCGCCTCGCTGCAAATGGTGCATCGACGTTACGTCCATCGATCTTATCGTCGTTACCGCCGAAATTGGTCCTCGTTAATATTATCGAGTTAAGAGAGGGCCGAAGCAAACTGGCTCCCCATAAATCGTCTCGATTACAGGATCGCGTATGCCTCGATTGAATTAACATTCGACTCCGCGGTAAGTCATCCGACGAACGATAATCGTCGGCGCCAAAATGAACGATTGGGTCTGCTCGTCCGGCCGTTAAAGGGGTCCTCGCGGTACAGATACACTTTCTTCGTTAGATTGAGGCCAATCTCGACTCATTAGATCGAGGCCAAATCTTTAACTGCTCGACCGAACTCGATATGCCTTCGAGGATAGTTAACCTCGGGATCGAGGATTCTTCGGCACGGACGCGGTACGTAGAAAATTGAAAACAAAAGAGGCAAACGAGAATATAAAGCGCTACGTCATACTTTAATGCGCCACTGACTATATAAGATTGCGAACCTATTCTCTGGGCTCTTAATCGTCAGTGAGCGTGACGTACACCCAATCAAAATTTTGATGAATTTTACGCATCCTTGAGTTTCACCCCCCCGACAGCAATCAAGTTCCAGAGTCGACTACGTTTAACGTTGGAATATCGGTACACAACAAGGTGATCGTCTTTTTTGCACGAAATCATTATGTTACGGGAATAAGAATTTCATTATAATAAAGAATTTCATATCATATAAAAAATAAATAATTTCATTTCATTGAAAAATCTGGGATAATTAAATATATTAATTAAATCATGAAATCGTGAACTTCATAACTTATTATTTTTGTCATGAATCTTCGATTATATTTATTATACAATGTTTAACAAACTTGTGGCAATGAAATTATTTAATCGTTTGCGAGAGTGCAAAAAGAACTGACAAATTATTTGAATCAAATATATGATTTCTTTCACGTTTGAAAGAAACGTTCCGCCGTATGCATTAATTTAATATGTGACTAGCTGAGTAACAACTAATTGAGACATAACGAGGTTCTTAAAGAAAGCTAAAGCACTTTCTCATGTTTTCGCTCGACGAGCGTGAAACAAGAGAATCGAATCGTCCGGTATGGTTTCGAACGAGGAGGAGAAGCATGGGATCCAGGGACGTCCCTGGATCCCGCATTCAAGATCCCATGACGATCCGGCTCTCTGTGGGTGGTAGACGGAATAAAAACGAAGGGTTCTTCCCTCGTCTCCTCCTCTTTTCACAGACCTCCTCGTTTCAATGTAACCCACGGTTGTACGCACGGATCCGGTTCGGGTTTGAGGCAGGGGATGCTGATCGAAGAAGAGGGTGGCAGATGTGCCCCGAAACCAACTCAGGTTTCATTGTTGCCAACTACCGGTAACTCGTTTTTCTTAAAACTTCCTCGCCAGAATTGTCGCAGTGTCACAGAAACGATCTTCCTCTATTTTCTCTGCAGGTTTTCAGTGGAACGATCACCTACAGCTCTCGCTGCTGAGCAATTTCGAGCAGCTATAGGAGATCCGTTCATTCAAAACCAGTTGATCATTTACGTAATCTTTCATTCAAACTCATACTGCGAGAAAGCTGGTCATAACCGATCTGCGAGGCGTTATAACGACCAGAATTGTCTATTCAGAATTGTGTAACGTATAATAATACCCGACATATGGAGATTTATATCTCAAGAATTTTATGAGAAAAGTCTCTAAATGTGGAAGTCCGAACTTGAGGAGCAGATAACCAATAGATAACAGGGATATCGTCTTGACAGCTCTCTAATTTTTTTGATTCCTTCAATTCTCCCTACGTTATTGGTTGGGAACACTGATTGACTTTCCCGCTCTTTCACGGCAGTAAATGAATGAATCAGGGTGGTTTCGGCCGAAGGGTGGCGAGTAAAACGAAGCGAGGGTGACGGCCGAAGGGTTCGGTATCGTTCGCAAAGGGCAGCGAAAAGAATCGAGACGTATCTTGGAGGGCTTACGGCTGGCGAGGGCTGTGGTCAATAGGGCCGTGTACGTGCACGCTGCACACCCTTCGACGATTCTTATTTCGTCCTCATTGTCCCCTGACAACATATGGCAGCCCTTTATTCCGGCTCCACGGCTTCTCTCGCAGGACAACCAGGTCTGCGAATTATCGACCTTGCACGCAACAGAATATCTATTACGCCAGGATGGGTTTCGAGTTTTTTGCTCAACACGTTCACGTCTGCTCAGATCTCTTTAATCCTTTCGTTAATATTCAGGAAAGTCCGACCGCATGTCGCGCACATTTATCGATTAACAAAATATTCAACTTGTGTAATAGATCGATTGATGTAATGATGAGAAATGATGAAGCGAAATTGTATTTACTTAATATTGTTCCAAATAAATAAATGTTGATAGTCTTCCAAGTTGTTTTCTCTAAACCAAAAACTTGTCAAATACCCTTTCATTTAAAAGTATCGACAATTTCAACACTTGCCTCTCAGCAATTGGAAGAGAAAAGTCCACGAAATCTCCAGTTAAACTAAAAGGAAGAACGAGGAACCGGAAAGAAATAATATCGCTCGGAAGAAAGTTCGATACAAGCTGGAGCATTGGAACAATATCGAAGGAATCTGTGCTAAAAGTTGCGGAGACACGAGTCGAGCCGAGTGGGTAGAGCGAGCGGCGCGGACAGGCTTTCCAACGATATTTCTGGTGGTAACTATGCCAGGGACTGCCGAGTAAAGTAGTCACTATAATACGGCTTGAATCGAGTAAAAGTACATGGGTAACCTCGTGAGCGGGTTCACCATGTCGCTTTCACTCCCCATGCCGCAATATTATCCGTCCGCTCGAGGACCGGCGCGGGCAATCCTAGACACTAGAGCCATTACGCTTCCAGCAATCGTTGTTCAATGATTCGACGTCGCGACCATTCCACGGATTGGAAGACCCAGTGATATTTGCAGCACACGTGTCCGTCGTTTCTGTGTCGATAGCAGCTATCGTACCCTCTTAGGTCACAATTATACTGGCGATGAAGTTATTACGTTCTGATAAATTGAATACGGTCATACAATCACATGTACATTTTTATGAGTGTATTGCATTCTTCGAATGCTTCATTCATCAAAACGCGTGTTCATTCAATTTGAAAGGTTACATATTCGACGTAGACAGTAGCATTAGATTCCTTATCGATTATTAATTCGTATAGATACACGTTGTACCACAGACTGAGTATACCGGGCATGCCCAAACCGCAGTTTTGAGGGTAGGTACGCTCTCGCTTGCTCCCATGCCGGGAGCCGAGCAAGTCGGGAGGCGAGAGTCGTAGTGGAGACAATATGCTTACCAACGTTGTGTTAGTTAGCTAATTATGCACATATACCTTCTACTACAAAAGTTTGATACAATATACTGTCGCAAAAATACAGTAATGGAAAACAGGTGATTCAATTTCGTTGGAATGAAAGTGGAACGAACGGGAGACGAGGCGAAACTTGGTTTGTTTCTAGAGAAACGGGAAACACAACTACATCCCTTCTTGTTCTCCTCGGTAAAGTTGTTACCTCGGTGAAGTTAAAGTTTAATCGAGCACTATTCATGGCGGGGGACGCCCGAATCAGGGTTCGTTTTTCGTGTCTGTGAGACACAAGAATCCATAAGGTGATAAGTCTACTGCTCGTACACTGCGTCTGTCGTCGTACACATAATTTTACTACAATGCCTTTGATGCACAGTTGAATGAACGATATGCAAGCTTCCATGATGGCCCTTTCAGCAGACTATTAAAGTTAGAGAAAGAGGGAGAATAATGACGGAGAGAGAAGAGGATGAGAGGTGGTCGGTGGTAAAAAACGCGGAGAAAAATAGATAGTCGAGACAGTCCATTAAGCACTGAGAGAAATCCCGAGCGAACAATCGAAAGAGATCCATGCTAATCGTTAAGTATAAAATGTAGCCAGACGTGGCTGAAGCAGATACGAGGACGAGAAAATCGCGAAGCACTGGTCCTCTTTGTCTTCGCCATTATCGCGCAAAGTGGAGGGCCTTTTTCGAGCTAAAATTATTCCATAGGTTGAATTATTTATTTACTTTCACGGGAATCGACCCATTCGTCTCTATATGCGAGATAACGGGACGGACGAGAAAGAAATATTATAAGAAACAAGAAGAGATAAAAGGATAGAATGTTTAATATCCCGAGCCCGAAAATACTTTATTTTACTGTTAAATGTTCTAAACGTGTAATAAAAGATAAAACGTATACCTTCGAAGTTTTAACTGGTGAATAACTCACGAATTCTCCCTGCTCCCGGCCGGATAATTCTACCATTTCGAGTCAGCCAGCGTGAATGATCTATCGCCCGCGAAGAGAGAAAGGGAGAAAGAAAAAGATAAAGAGGAAGCGGGGTTACGCTAAGTGAAACGCGGGGTGACCGGAGATAATTTTGAAAAGAGAAAAAAAGGGAAGAGTCGAGCGAAATGGCCTCGGCGCGACGCTCCGTACTGTGAAAGGCAAAACGGTAGGAAAACAGGGCCGCTAGACAAACGGTACATACTTCGTTAAAGGCGCATGCACCGCATTATGTCATCACTGGTTTCAATCGCATATTTGCATAAGCGAAACTGCACACTTGTTTTCGAAACATTAAATACCGCTGTTGTATCGGCAAACAAAAAGAACAACAGATTGACAGAGTTAATTGTGTAAATGGTAATGGACTTTCTGAGACAAAAATATGACAATAAATTTACTTCAATATAAATACTGCCTCCAATATAAACCTCTGCTGTCCAACAATATTACAATAATAAAAAGTAATCAAGCATTGCGGACCATCTACCTGAGCACGGATAAACCACCTATAGACTGAAATTGTAGGTTGTAAATTCTATCGAATACTATTTGCGAAACCACTCTTACAACTCCCTTTTTACCTGCCAGGTATAAAGGGAGATCGGTTCATGTCGTCCAGATGGTAAATGACCAGTCTAGTGCACCCGACCATATACCCTGTACAACAGTCCATTTTTTCCCCTATTCGAACCGCAGCAACGTGGAGAATAACTATTTGAAACGGTTCGATTTTCGTTTCGCTACTTTCTTGTGCAAAACCTGAAAGTGTCGATTTCGCAATAGGCAACAAAAGATTCATTCAAGATATCACGTAGCCGCCGAGAGGATTTATATTTAAAATCAGAATTTTGTAATCATCGAATTTTCTAAATCGTCACCTTCGGTTTGAAAAATGTGACACGGTTTCTCTCCAGAGGAAAGTGAAAGTTGAACTGAATTAAAGGCTGCGTTTAACTATAGACACTCGCTATGGTTCTTCAGGTTACAACGAACTGCTCGCAGCTTTTTAAATATAAATCGCTTCGCGCGATTAAAATAATTTCTCTGCGTACAAACTTTAAATATTCGCGATAGAACGCCAGGAATAGCTCGAAAGTTTACGCTCAATCTTGACGCGGAGCATCTGAGTCGATCTAATTATTGCGTCGCGATATAATAATACCATCGAGAAGATCCGTTATGAAGATGCCCGGCACGAACCGGTAGAGTACACCAACGCCCAGCATTCGTGAATCGCCTGTTGCTACAAATTCATAAGCTTGCCGTGAGGTCACGGTATATTTAAAAGCCGCATTACGTTATACGTTGACACGAGGAAAGATAAATGCTCCGCATTTGCATGTAATTTATCGTCGAACTTCGTTTTCATCGAGATATCCACCTATTGTTGCTTAATAACAATCTTTACTAAGTGTTGACAAAGTGCTGATTAAAATGTACCTACAAAACGTTGCGTTTATCTCATGTGACTCGATGATATTTACGCGTAATGATTATCGAATAAATACAGGATACTGTGAAACGTTCGAGTCGATATTCGTCGTAATTACATCGACTCGTAAAGTGAAGCACGTTAAAATAAACTCATTTTACTCAACTAACGAGGGAAATACGCTCATCAAAGTAATATAACTAATAGGTTAATAGAAAGCAAACGACTTTCCTCGAGCGTACAGCGAAATGCATAATAACGAAAGCATAACGGAAAAACCGACCAATTTCTCAAACTTTCCAGCATTGTTCGCGTTCAGGTGAGAATAGGGTTCGGTCTCCGCCTTGAAAAGGGACCGTTTTCTAACCCTCCGACGCTACGCTGTAGGAAGCAGGTATACATATATGGTGCCTGTCCCATTGTGTGTAATGCACTTTAAACGGGCCATTTTACTACGGGAACATACATGGCTTTGTCGTAGCGGTATATCGTAGATAAGATAAAGGTTCTTTTGTGTCTAGTCGAGCGCTCGACGTCTTCACGGTAAACTTTTCTACCGTTAGTCAGTATCGGACGATATTTCAACGGCAACAATTGTTACAGCGTTAAACAGATCAGAAAGGAAAATAAGATAAAAGTTAATTGCTTCGTATATGCACATGCTTTTGACGTTACTCTGTCCGTTTCTCATTCGTGCCTAATTACAAAATCTTAACAACAGTTAGTCAGCGATAACTCATCCGACGTAGCTGTTTCCGTCAATAAGATGCGAGAACATCGATATTAAAAAAGAAATGCAACGCCGAGATTGTTTCTCGAGAGAAAGGGGATTCGCGTTTCAGATTTCTGTAAAATTTGTCCCAGATACGGCAGTTCGCATTCTCTTCAAATGATTCCCGCACGTGCATCGCTCCTCTCGCATTCGCTCGTTAACGCCCGATGCGAATTATCACGTATCCGTTCAGTTCCCCGGTCGACGATCGAAAATCGCGGAGCGCGCGCGCTCATTGATTTCCCACGCTTCGCTCTTAAAAGCATCCACTTGTGACTAAAATAACGAACGAAAGTAACGCAATGTTTGTTTGACGGAGCACGCCTTCTTTTCGCAGCGAACGCCCCGTGACGTACACGCCTCGAATCGAGTTTGTCTAATGCTGATGATGAAGCAGCTCCAGAATCTCGACCGACGATATCGAGAGCCACTTCCACCATGCCCTACTTCTATGACATCGCGAGCATGTCCCCTTTACTCCTCACCGCCCCTGCGATCGGATTCCCCGTTAGCGCGGGTGAATGATGTATTGGCTTGTTCGAAAGGTTTATGGCGAAAATTGCTGTACAATTCAAAGACGAGATTTTATCAGCGTAATACTCGTACATTATCATACAACCAGATTCTTCTCCTGTTTCATTAAAAGGTGCTGATTCTTTATTGGATCAAACTTATTGAACTAATCCATTCTTCCATTTTAACAAATCGAACGTAAGGACTTTTAAGGATGTATTGGCTATACAGTCAATCCCAAAAATTTATGATTAGAAAAACGCATTTCCTATATTTAAAAAT
>NW_017176565.1:508651-529393 GCF_001652005.2 Ceratina calcarata | reverse complement strand
ATTACTTCTGATTACAAATCTATAATAACAAATTCAACCTGTTAGCATTGTTCAAGTATATAGCCTATACATCCTTAAAAGAATACCCTGTGTGTTTTACAATACGTCATAAGATTTGTGGACGGATATACGAAACGGTGAGACAAACGAGTACATTTGTGAAATTAATTTGTCGCTCATCGACGACCCTTTGCTCCGCCGCGCCGGTACCGATGACGTCTAGCGCGATGTGAAACTTTCGCTGATTGCGCGGAACAAGAGTTCGACGCGAGAAAAAAAAAAAAGATCTCTCGAGAAAATTGCTCGTTAGTAGAGAAACGTGTCACGTAAACTACGCGAATGAGCGACGTGTTCAGCTCTCGGAATAAGCGTCCGGGTAAAAATATCCTTGGGGAAACTTGGTTATTTTCTTTCAAGCGAGCATGTAATTGGAGTGCTGCAAATTGGAAATTGAAAGTCGCAAACTGCGAAGCTGATGAATATTTAAGCTTGAGAATTGGATGAAACCAATCTATTTCGATTCAGACAGTGTGATTCAATACACCCGTGGCTATTGGCAGTAGCAATTATTTCTATCTCACGGTTGGTAGCTGATAATTATTTCCAGATCGCTCGAAACTTCGTGTACATTTGAGAATAATGGACGTCTTCCCTTTATCAGGAATCAGCCACCCATCGCAGAGATATCGTACGTTATTACCACTCCGGATTATCTCCGTACCGACAAGTTCGACGTGAAAGACTCTCGAGCCGATATCTATCTTCAAACACGAAAATATCCATCTGTACACGAAATCTGTTTCTCCAAACGAAAGATACCGCGGTGACGAAAAGGAGTACACGAAAGCGTGTCTCCGACGACGTAATCATCGTGGAAACGAAGTCGCGCGCGAAAAGGAGTCTCCGTGGATTCGTGGAAAGCGCGCCTCATTTCGGCTCGGAATCATTTAGAACGGCTGACACTTCGCTGGTTAAATGCCTCTCCGGCCGGCCTTGACCTATGCGCAAATACATCGGAATACACCTAGAGGCGAGGCGTCGCAAAATTGGGTTGCCTACTCTCGACTCTCGACCTTTTTTCGCGGCCCTCCCTACCCCCCGGGCGCGGCAGCAGCTGCCCCTCTTTCTCTCATTTTCTCGAGGAGGTGCAATGCAGGGGCTCGTAAGGAGAACGGAAAGCAAAGCGGAGCATCGTGTTTATGTAGGTAGGTAGGTTGCACGCCGAGGTCTCTCCGCGAAAAGATCTCTTGACGAACTCGCTCGCCGATGCACGCATGCTTGCGTCCCGAATTTCCACGGATCCAGCCAGGAATCACTCGTTCCGCACCCACCCCAATTTTTAGTTATCGTTCAGGCTCCACGGTTTCGCTCCTCCTTTATTTACAGGTATTCTGCGTGGAATTATTATTTTAATTCATCGACTCTTGGTTCAATTTTATGTCACGAATGAAACAGAAGCAATAGTATTAGATCGGTCCATGTTTCTATAGAATAAACGTCATGTCAAAAGCTGAATGTATCCGAGTGGGTTTCATAGTATAAACAGATAACAGGTCATGTGTGTATCGGTGGCATGTAGTGATACTCGAGATGACGGTGCTACCATGGCACGATGATGCAGCGATGGGGTTATGCTCCTACTTACGAAAACGCTGTTAGCCTAGATCACAGAGAGGCCGGGCAGTTTGTGCGCGTGCACCAGAGCGAAGAACTGGGCACACGGGGTATAAGTCATAGCCGTATAACGCCACGAAGGGGGCCAACGCGATAAAATCCCTGCAAAACCGACACCTCGAGAACACGATACCCATCCCTTCCTTTCTGCAGCTGCACAACGGCCCGGACAACGGGCAGATGGCCCAACGATTTTGCTCGCATTGCAGAAGCTCTTAGTAGCGCGTACCGAACACGTGATTATTAGACTGCATCTTTACGCAAATGAATATCTTTGTGTAATTAAAAAAAATATTATTTTATTTTTAATGAACGAACTTATTGGAAATGGAAGAGGATACGAAAGTGTGATTCGTTGTCAGTAATGGTCTGTAACAATGTTGCCCGGTTTTCGGTAGCCGACAAGAAAATACGGAACAAATCGAGGCCATTTGTCTGTAAAATGTGCAACGAATCACTCGCCGCGAGTTACGTGTGTCTCTCGCGCTCCGTGGAAATTCTGCAACGAGGTTTTCACTTCGCTTTCCTGATAAATAGAGAACGACCGCGTTAAGAAATATCGGCGAAGAAATTTTGAAACACCGCGGGCTGGAAAAAAAAATGGGCTCGCGGTACAACGAGCTCTCACAAGCTTTCGCCGAGAAACACGGAAACCCTCTGGAAACGTTTAGCAATCGCTTGAACAAGTGGAGCACGAATAAGTAAAACAAACTAGTAGAAACCATTTGTTAACGTGTCCAACGGTGTTCGTGACACGACGCTTCGTTGCCAGTCGAAAAACGAAGTCGGAACTTGTAATGAAATAACTAATGGTATCTTGTTGGAATCCTCTCTAGCTAAAAGTACAACTCATTTTTTCGACTCTTTCCCATGAAACGGGCTGTACTAGTAAACTTATGGATCGTCCGTAACGACGTTAATTATTGAAGCCTACGGATGTCTGTGACGTTTTATGCTCGGAAGGGGAACATTATTAAACTCGAACACGCACTTTTTTTCCTCGCAGCCGGAGCTTAGGTCAGGCTTGACGTAAATGATATAACGGATTTGGGATCGCAGGAAGATCGTTTCGCCAGTTTCTCTATCGACGTAATCGCAAAACCGACCAACCGTAAAATCAAATTAATTGTACAATCATGCGTGCCCGGGCACTCGGTACGTCTGTATTACACGTACGTGTAGACGAGGCGTGGGTGTGATTCATGGTTGTGTGCACGTGCACGTGCGTGTGGGTGTGGTCCGTTGTGTTACGTGACCTCGTGGTTGTCGTACGGCTGAATAGGCTCGTCAATGGTTCGTTTCATTGAATTAAATAGGCCATTCGTGTACGGACATAATTACCGAATGTCCCGATAAAGGGAAAGAGAGAGATTTACAAATTTCATATCCGTATTAAACTGTTATTTCCCTTTTCCTGCAGAAAATCTTCACCATAAATAGAATAAAAATTCATGATCTCTCGTTTCTACAGAAAGACGATCGTCTCTAAAATGTTATGATGCACAAGATGAGTTAACACTGTGTCCCGACAATAGATGAGAGATCGGAAGATTTAGAAACTCCGCCGATTGGTAATGAGAACCGCGAAAAAAAACGCGCTGATTACATGTTTCACCATCGATTGTTGCGCAAACCGAGGCGTCTCTTGGCAAACCGACACGAATCATGGAATCGCATTGTTGTGCGAGGTTGTTCTACATTTTTGGAGGAGAAAGAAGTGGGTTGCTGATCGATACCGACATGTACACATCAATCGCTCGTTTCGCATCGCGTCTAAGCTACACTTATTTAAAGCGATCTTTGCGAAACGTTCCGACAAATTGCTCCCTCGGAAGTGTGACCACTAACTATTTAATGACCGCCACGCGGAGTGTTCAAACGGTTAATGTTGCAAATGCTATCTATAAAAGATTGGTTAACCGGTTGATTCGTACGCGATCGTTACGAAATCCGTAGGTTTCCACAATGTCGTCATATTAAACGCGAGCTAGTTTTGATAATTGACTTGTCCGCGTAATTACGCAAATTAAGTGTCACGGCAAAAACACAGTCGAAAAAATTCGTTCCGGTGCTCGAACGATTTTAAGAAGAAAAATTCTGATTGGTCTCAATCAATTAAACGCAAGAGTTCTCGAACCGACATGTGCTCCAAATCGCAAGTAGAATGTGTTTGGAACGTCGCCCCGCGATAAGTGGACCGAGACCGAGTCCTGTCTTGTCACAACAGGCCTTTTGTACAGTCTCGGTGAATCTCCAGGTTCTCTCGCACTGACACGCACACGCGATAGAAAGACGTTTACTTGTTCCTTTCAATGACAGTCGAATAAAGACTGTCCATGTTCTTTTACAGTGTTAATTAATCAGATCACGATGTCACATATTTTTCAATGTTGAAAAGTGAACGTTTCGAAACGATTAGGAACGTTGCAAATACGACGTTGTTATAATAACAGTCGTAAAAATTGCGACGTACGATTCGATAAATTACTTACTAATCGATCAGTGAACAATGTTACTAACCACGCGGCTATGCAATTTTTTCAAATCGCACCTAACTCGAACTTAATCGCGCGTGTCGCGCGAATTTTGCAATTTTTCGAATCATGCGGCTATCAATTTTCCGCGCGCTCATGCTTTCGCAGTACGTGACGTCCGCGAGCGGATACCGTGTCAATAAGAAACTAATTGCCCGTGGAAATATGATTTCGTTTCGGTCATCTCGCTTTTTCACCTGACATAATCCCGCGATTCCAACAACAATAAAATATAATTGAGAACTACATTTTTTTGTACGTCTCTGACATCACGAGCGTTAAGTATTCCCTGTCTAACGTCTGCCACTTGTCTGCCGGTGTCTCTGGCAATAAAGTGCTCGATGGGACATAATTATTATGGCCAATGACAGTACTCAACCGACTATCACTCGTCCTGTTACGTTAACGATCCAACCTTTCGTAACTACCGAGTAAACGAGCTGACACCAGGTTAGAGATGTCTCTGGGAAAGCTGCTGGCATTTAGGTACTATATGTATTTGTAAATATATCTCCAGGGTCGCGCTGAAAAATTCACTCCCGGCTAGGCTCGTTGAGTTTAAATTCGGCCCGACCTCAACGCGAGGTTCCGGAGGGACTGAACAAGTTTCGGGACTTCAAGAATGTACATACTTATTGTCCATAAGGAAAAATCTAACAAATATTCCAGATGAACATAGTCAACGATTATTTTAATTTAATCATTATATAGATATAGCCGTCATCACGTAATAAATCTTGGCTTGTTTCAATAAAATCGTACTTCAAATAATGGAATAGAAATGATTATCAAATCAATGGATTCTTACATCGTAGCAAATCGTATTTCATTTTTTTAATAGAGCTTTTCGATACGACAGAAGACTTATGAATGGCACGTATGCAAGGATGATACAAATGGTGATCCAGTAGGAATAAGTGGATACGTATCTTCTAGCTTATACATGAAATGGTAGTCATGAATTATACAGAGGATTAATGAATAAACCACTAATGTGTACCTTCTGTGCTCCGCTGGAACGCATTGATGAATGAAATACGAGCCTAGAAAATCTGTTTCGCATCGATTACGTTACTGTTTTCTATCTTTGATTATAACTGTATGATAGTATTTCTTATCTCGCGGATATGCATGAAAATGACTTGTGAAACCGGGCACGGCGAGCGTGGGAGGTTTGCGAGATAGACTCATGAGTGTAGGTAATGCAGCTATTCTTACAACGCGTGATTGATCACATCCAATATCGACTATTACGTAAGAAATATTGCCACCATTGTAAACACCAATGTCTGCCGTTTCGTACTCTCAACAGAGGTAATTCGTTCGACCGGCTTTGATAGATTAAACCGAATTACGCCGAAGGACTGCTCCCTCGTTTCTCGATGTTTGCCCGCCGCTCTTTGGCATTGAGCCTCCCGAGGATATATAGGTATAACCGAAGAATATTTAAACGTTTCGAGAGAGCGAAAGGACCCGAAGCTGTCGGTAGAAATGGTGAAATCTGAATGTACTTACGCGAAGGTGACCTAAAAGTGAAACCATTTGCTCGTCGTACCGAGCGAAGAACTAAAGAGTCACTCCGGAATACGGTGGCACTCGAAAATCCAATTTCCTTTCCTCGATTTTCATACCATTCTCATTCCTTCCACGAAATTTCTTTCGGATCAAACATTCAGAAAACGTATTCACATCACGTTTTTTTTTTCTCCCCAAAAGCTCTGAGGGCGCTAATTGTGAGTCATGATGAAGACCCATGGAGGGTTGAGAAACAGATAATCTTCTCTGCTGTCCCTTCTGCCGTGGAAATCGATCCCCCGTCGGAGTTCCGTGCGCCGCTACTCGGCAATGCGCGATCGAGCAAACATTCTAATTTCGCCTAGTTCTCTCGGCCGGTTATTCGCACTCGCCTACTTGCATTGGAGAACGGCGAACGCGATTAACCTGGACCGTGTCGGCAATATAGGATTACATCGAGATCAGACGCGTCGGCTTTTAAAGCACTCTCGTTCGATCGGTTAAACACGCTTGTAAAGGATCATCGTCTCGTCGCGTGATCACATGTTTTCGGGTCAAAAATTGAGAGGACTAACAAGATTCACCGTGGTAAGTAGCGTGGAAAACGATCGATAGAAGATTATCGGTAAAAGCTTGCTACTTTTTCTTTTTATTCGTTCGTTTAGCAAAGGTGGGTGAATTTTAATTTCGGATAAAAATATGCAGCCTGCTGATAAACAAGAACACGGAAAAGGGTGAAACGTGCACCGGGGCGCGTGCGCGCTTAGGTCAACGAGCGAGGAAATTCGAACGAGGGTAATGGAAAATCGTGATAATGAGTACGACGAAGGAGGACAGAAGAAGAGAGGAATGCGAATAGCAAGGCATTAGAGAGATAGGATAGGGATAGGAAATGAGAGACGGTAAGAAACAGACGAGCGAGAGAGAGAGAGAGATGGCTGATAGATCTTCTCAAGTGATGCGACCCTGTTTCTAAACGGCACACTCTGTATTTGCATGCCTCACAAATACTATCGAGCGTGCCGCTTCAAGATCGCTCGTAAATCACCAGCGCTACGGGGATGCTCCGTTTTCATTATCGAAACGCTGGGAAATTAAAGAACTCTGCCTGATAAGACAATACGTCCCGTTTGTAGAACGAGCAAAGCACCGACTAGAAAATCAATGTATATTCCTTGAGCGGTTCGCAATTTATTTCCGTGATTGAACGATTGCATCGACGCAATACTCAGAGTATTAGTAAAAGTTGATTTTCCTTTTTTGTTACGATTACCAGGAACACAAGTAATTGTTACAAGAACTAGGCTCTCCTAACGTTATGTAATAAAGTAACAAAATATCCAGATCACGCAGAACGTGGCAACGAAGCTATTAGTCGAACGGTCCACCAGATTGTTTTAGCGCACACGTAATCAATCTCGTATCAGCACCGTCGTTAAATCCTGCTCGCCACCCTCGCGAGGCAGGATTCGTTGCCAAAAACCATTGTGCCGAACCATAAAGTCGACTTGCTTACGTTTCTTGCTCTAATTCTACGATTTTCGAAAGAAACGACCTCGGATCAATCAACAACGCGCCTAATTCCAATAGTCACGTACGCTGAGAACATCAATAAGACTTGGGTTCACATCACAGGCTATCATTTGGTCGACCACCACGTTTTCATTAACACTTCATAAACACAGACTTTTACTGCAATGATTTGATACCATTTATTTGACTAACATTGGAATTGCCAAGTGGTATTCTCTCTCGTCGGTGAAATGATAGAGAACAGAGTATGGTTCATGAAAGTCGATGATTGTACAGGGTGTTTTATACGAAGTTACTGAAGCAATTACTATTCGAATGAAGATGTAAATGTTTTCTTTTAAATAAAGAACGATAATTTTAAATAAACATGCTCGTATTGTATCGAAGCTTACCCCTTATCTTATTGTTCAACAAGAAAGTACAAAGTATTTTCACTTAAGATTCTATGCATTTCATACTTGTTACCGTATATCTTGAACCGTGTATGCTTTACTATAAATTTTCCCTCTAGAGAAATAGCATTCTGTAATACACTTTTTCTTCTACGAAGCTACACATTTTCCCGAGAATATATCGACTTTCGCTACGGCTAAAATAAAATTGCATTTCCTCAGATAAACGTAATTACGCCGAGTATCGTTAAAAAGTAAAACACGTTCATTTAATTTTATCAAGTTCATATGGAACACTCTGTATAAGTCATCCGAAAGGGTATCATTGCCAATTACACGGCCAACTGCGATTTACGCGACAGCGCACCAGAGCCGAATACCAGAACACTTCCCGGAACGTTTCATTCGAAACCGAGGCGAGCTCCTCTCTCACCCAGAATTCAGAGACAGGCATCCACACGAGCGTGGCACGCGAGAATTCAATTATCCATCGAGATTCCCTCATCTGGCATGACAACTAAATTGCCTGCTGCGACGTACTTTTAAATAAATCACCAACTTTATCGATCTTCGCGGGAAATTTGAAACGTGAAGTAATCGTCGGCTAGCACATGATTTCACTCCCCAGTCTGTTCGCGTGTAAATGATTAATCCTGAAATGATACCGCTAGAAGAGGAAAGAAATATCCAGTGTTACAATTTCAATCCTTATTCCTCCCAGTTTTCCCAATGCTAATTAAATTCTCGCCAGCAAACAGACCGCAGATTTTTGTACAAAATAAAATATTTATAGTAGATCTTTTATAGTTTAAAGATTGAAATATGCATTTATAATTTCTGCACATTGATGAACGTAGAAAATCCGCAGTTTACGAATAACGAAGGCCTCGGCGACACTTCCGGAGCTGTGAAACGGGGAAAGTGATGATGCACGTGGTGCGTAGCGGAAATGGAGGGAAAAAAGGCGGCGCGGAATCAATGAAAACGCGATTTCCGTAGACAGAGCATCGCACAGTGTATCGAGTGCGGCCTGATTGCTCAGGAGGTGGGAAACGAGCACCAAAGGGAGGGAGGGAGGCACCGAGAGGCCAGGGAAACGGCGAGAAAGAAGGTAAGAGAGGGCAGGTAGGCGCGTGCCACTTAGCCCACCAAGAAACGCGGTCATAGCCTCGGCACGTCTGACTCGTCGGCCTGATCGGCCCGCTCAGGACGGAGCACCGTTCCACGCAGACCTTTCGGTGTTCTCTCGCGAATCCTTTTTCTCTCACCTACGCAACGCGACACGCAGCAAATAAAGCCTCCTGGTGGCCGGATTTCACGCCAAGGAAGAAGATGATCGAGTGACGCTAAGGTAGGCTCTCACCGTGCCTCGCCTCGACCGATTTTATTCTCGTCGTACTCTTTGTCGCGTAGTTTTCTACTTTAACTGGCAACTTCGCTCGATTCTATTTTATGGAACAAGCAAAATCTTTTATAGCTATGTATCGCAATTCTAAATCTAAGATAAGAACGACTGGAAGTCTGATCGTAAGTGCTATCAATATCGATAAAAACCGGCAGTGAAATGGAACAACCAGGCAGAGATTCGACTCTCTCCATGTCCTTTCTTTCTACTTTTACGCGTCGCTTATCTCTTTGCCGCCGTTATCCGGGAGTAACAGATGGAAATAAAGATACACCGAATTTTTTTTATTTTTCCTTTCCCCTGACAAAGCTGATGGTATCTGTATTCTCCGCTGACCCGCAGCGGAGCATGGAAGAAATGAGTCCGACAAGAATTTACGTGTTAACGCTCTTTTCAGTACATGAAACGGGATTACCCTCGTGCTCGACTGCGTCTGTAAGAAGAGAGGCAAACGCGGCTTCTGGAACTTGAAGTTACGTGAAATAGTCGAGACGAAGTTGTACTCTCAAACATGTTCTTCGTAAGGAAAGCTCGATCTTTTTATACACGACCAGGCGTCAATCTGCCCGAATTTATGCGAGTAAACAAGAATGCTAGAGTACTTAACAGCTGATGCATTAGCATCGCTGAGAAACATCGACACCATCTTTGTGGTGTTTATGGCTTATGATAAAAGATGGATATTAAAAGCCTGGAGGATGAACGAGCAAAAATTCGATAATTCGAAGTTTTGAAAGGCATGCAGCTGGAATGAAAAATTATTTATGAACGATACCGCCGTCGAGATTCATGACGGAACGATTACAAACGCTTGATTAAACAAAACGAGCATCAGAAGCCACAAGCATGTGGCTATTGCGGGCATAAATTTCAAAATAGGAAACCGCAGCACAGCACAAACAGCTGGCGCGAAAGGGTGTTATTACGTAACACTACACCTGCTTCTTAAGAGCTTGATGCTATGATTTCCAAGAAAATGTACATAGAAAAAGTGTCTTTAAATAACCAACAGATCGCTCAGTCGTAATTTTGTATCGCTTGATATTTAAAAAATTAAAGAAAATTCTTATTAGATTTCATTTTTTACTACAAGTTTTATTTAAAATAATCTGTTGATCACGATGCACGAAAACTCGGGTGTTTTTTAAGGAAACAATATAAAACAGAAGCTGTTTTGAACAGAAGCGTAAGTATGTATATCGGTGAAGTGGCCCAGGGGCGTAACCAACGATGGGTCGTGGCCGGGAAGGAGAAAAGAAGATGCTTATCGGGGAGAAGGTTCTACTGGACGAGAGAAGGTCGCCGATTTCACGAGCTCCCGCTCTTTTACAGGCCGACGACGACGATGGGTTGCCCCCGAAACCCTCATACCTCGATGCGCCAGTAGAGAGATATCTCCTTTTCCGCGGTTTTCTCTAATTGAACTAGTTCTCCGGATCGTTGTCGACGTTTCAAGGACCACGCTGCCTTCACATCGTAACACAATGCCCACCGACAACGAGCCACCGACCGATATCACCCTCGTTTCCACGACTTTCCGTACCGATTAAAATATTAAAACGACCAGTGAAAATCATTGATATCCGATTCAGCACTCGTAATTTTCGTTTCGAAAAAAACAAAGTTTTAATCCACGTTCACTCGACCGATAAAGTTCAAATTACTTGCATTGCAGTAGTGCTCAAAATTTAGAATGATCATCGAATTGTTTTATATGTAATTATGACTCGTGTGAACCGATACGGAAATCGACAGGATCGGGAAATGTCAGATCAAAAAGCCGGAACGAGTAGCCTCGGGAATGCCTCTTCCTAGGCGAAAGTGTTTTCCAGAGGTGAAAGCACCGACGTCCAAACTTCGACTCGCTATAGGCGAAAGGAGAAATCGGTATAATTGGAACGCGGTGTCCCTCCCTCGGGGTCGCGCAATATTGTTCGTTTTCTTGGTTCGAACCAAGTCTTTTGTCACAACGCGTTTGCGGGCCGCGTTATAGGCGGTTCGTTACGCGAGAGAAAAATGTGACCCGCAGAAACTTTCTCGACCGGCTCGAAATTGCTCCGCGAGCCGAGCGAGTGTATGGGTGTCGACACCACGGCAACGAGAGACGTAAAGAGAATAAACGGACGTGTTTAATCGTGGCCATAGAGAACGAACGGCATTAACAGAAACGTAATCGGTCCCTCTCCCGTTCGTATATCTTTTCGAAGACGAGGCGATGTCCTACATTTGTGGCACGAGGCTCCCACTGTGTCTGGTTGCCCCTCTTTTCCACCGGTTCCTGGCCCCGGTTATATTTAGTCGATATTTCATCCGTTTCACGCCGAAGCCGGTTAAAGCTGATTATTGCGCCAGGTCGAGGTGGCCGCTCAAAGAGGACAAGTTTTTCGATATCTTGACGCGCTCCGTGAAACGATTCTCGATCGCTTACTATTATTCGCGATTGCAACAACCTTGCACGGTATCGTTCAAGCAGTACGCGTGACAAATTTTTTTAAGGAAACAATATAAAACAGAAGCTGTTTTGAACAGAAGCGTAAGTATGTATATCGGTGAAGTGGCCCAGGGGCGTAACCAACGATGGGTCGTGGCCGGGAAGGAGAAAAGAAGATGCTTATCGGGGAGAAGGTTCTACTGGACGAGAGAAGGTCGCCGATTTCACGAGCTCCCGCTCTTTTACAGGCCGACGACGACGATGGGTTGCCCCCGAAACCCTCATACCTCGATGCGCCAGTAGAGAGATATCTCCTTTTCCGCGGTTTTCTCTAATTGAACTAGTTCTCCGGATCGTTGTCGACGTTTCAAGGACCACGCTGCCTTCACATCGTAACACAATGCCCACCGACAACGAGCCACCGACCGATATCACCCTCGTTTCCACGACTTTCCGTACCGATTAAAATATTAAAACGACCAGTGAAAATCATTGATATCCGATTCAGCACTCGTAATTTTCGTTTCGAAAAAAACAAAGTTTTAATCCACGTTCACTCGACCGATAAAGTTCAAATTACTTGCATTGCAGTAGTGCTCAAAATTTAGAATGATCATCGAATTGTTTTATATGTAATTATGACTCGTGTGAACCGATACGGAAATCGACAGGATCGGGAAATGTCAGATCAAAAAGCCGGAACGAGTAGCCTCGGGAATGCCTCTTCCTAGGCGAAAGTGTTTTCCAGAGGTGAAAGCACCGACGTCCAAACTTCGACTCGCTATAGGCGAAAGGAGAAATCGGTATAATTGGAACGCGGTGTCCCTCCCTCGGGGTCGCGCAATATTGTTCGTTTTCTTGGTTCGAACCAAGTCTTTTGTCACAACGCGTTTGCGGGCCGCGTTATAGGCGGTTCGTTACGCGAGAGAAAAATGTGACCCGCAGAAACTTTCTCGACCGGCTCGAAATTGCTCCGCGAGCCGAGCGAGTGTATGGGTGTCGACACCACGGCAACGAGAGACGTAAAGAGAATAAACGGACGTGTTTAATCGTGGCCATAGAGAACGAACGGCATTAACAGAAACGTAATCGGTCCCTCTCCCGTTCGTATATCTTTTCGAAGACGAGGCGATGTCCTACATTTGTGGCACGAGGCTCCCACTGTGTCTGGTTGCCCCTCTTTTCCACCGGTTCCTGGCCCCGGTTATATTTAGTCGATATTTCATCCGTTTCACGCCGAAGCCGGTTAAAGCTGATTATTGCGCCAGGTCGAGGTGGCCGCTCAAAGAGGACAAGTTTTTCGATATCTTGACGCGCTCCGTGAAACGATTCTCGATCGCTTACTATTATTCGCGATTGCAACAACCTTGCACGGTATCGTTCAAGCAGTACGCGTGACAAAATAATTTAAGTTCAAGATTCGTAAATTGCATTATCCTGTAATCGTCTTGTAATATTAACAAGAAATTAATTAGAGAGCTTGATAAAAGATAAGTCGACTACAGAATAAAATATTTGTGATGTTAAATTCATATCTTTCTCCATTTTCCAACTTTTTTAAAATATCCACGTTAACGCTCGATTTCTATAGCATCTGATGTTATATCATAAAATATTAATTACGTTATTTATTTATGAACAAACAGAAGTCAATGCGATAAACAGATTTCCAAATATTAGTTACGGATTCTACTGTGTATTTCCAAATGTTATTCCACCGAAACCTATTACTCAACTCCGTGTACTAAACGAGTTTCTACGCATCAATAATCAATTTCCATTATTTGCAAAATATGAACCACTCGATGATCAACCTCATTCCTCGATCGCTTGACCATACATATTTTAGCAAATCGGTATAATTCCTGCATTACGAAATCCGATTATTCTGATAGCCCTCGAATATTAATAACTATCTATCACGAATCTCCGGATAAACAATTTTTTACGTTCTGTACTAATTTGGTCAATAACAATTGCACAATGTATTCTGACCAAGAGATATCTGACTTATTATAATTGTAACTTGAACGAAATACACATGTTACGTCTTTCTATCTCTCTGATCTCTAATTACGTTCCAAGCTGATGCGGCATTAAATAAATAAATTTAAAAAAGAAAACGAATCGTTTTCCTCGAGGCCATCGAATCGAAAGTCGAAAGGTTTTGGCGAAAACGGTCTCGGCGTCCGGCCCGCCCACGTGGAGCGTAACAAAAGGACGAGGAGGAGGCAGGGCAGAACTACTTTAGGTCAACGGGTGAAGTAGGTGCGAGGTAAGTTGAAGTAGGTAAATAGCCTGCCGGTGACCCGTCACCTGTGTTCTCGTTCTATCGAGAGCAACGTCTCTCGGTGGGAGGGGCACACCAGAATGAAGATAGCGAGCGATCCCCACTTGTCCGTTTCGTGTGTTCGTAACAGCTACACACGCGTACCGTCCATCCATCCCACAACAGCCTGCCGGTGGTTATCTCTTCAGAAATTAATCTCTGGACGTCAGAGCCAGAGTGTACGTATTAAGTCACGGCGAATTGGAGCAAAACAATATCGAGTCCGCCTGGTGCAAACGCTCGAGCATCATTCTTAATGATACAATCGAAACCCGGAGACTTTAAAGCTCGTATTTTTCAAATTATATGAATGTTTTGTCTTATCGAAGGTGGACTTTGACATATCGGCAACGCGCTTTCGCGGCACAGATTGTGTGGAACAGTGAGGTTTGACAGTGATGGTGCGGTCGTTCTTGTTCCGGTAGGTGGGGACCGATCCGATCAGATTTTCGCCTATTATTGTGACCCAACATGCAAATCCTTCCCGTGTAACCCGGTAACTAGTCGTTGCTGAATCAGCGTGCCATTGTTCGGAGAATCGAATTCGGTCAGAGCGCACGGCCGGATAGGGTCAATTGTTAGTGTAAATTCAGGATTAGAGAAATTTCTTGCTCGATTACAGTGATGTAACGCGATTGTAAATAACTCATAATCGATGAGAAATTAATCGATCTGAGACAAACTTTGTGCAAAGAAAATATAGTTCAGGAACTTTTGCATGTGATGTTATAAAAAATAATATCATTAAAAAATGTTATCACTACTGAGATGAGAAACCCATCAAAGGATGGTTAACTGTTTCTCTGTTACATGATTAGGCAGACATTGTATTAGTCATCCGTATTCATTATCGCACACAATAAATGATTTACCCTCCTCGGAATCAATTTCCGGCTTTTCTTTTTTTTTGAACAGCGTAGCGGTATCGACAAAGTTTATGCCAGCGATGCTGGCCTGGTTTCATTGGTTAAGCTGCCTCCTAGATACACAAACTATTAATCTGTTAACCTACCTGCCAGCAGGCCGCTTACGATCGACTGACCTAAACGAGAGCTAACTGCCATTTAACGAAATCGTTTTCTGGTTACGATTACAATTGAAGTAAGCAAATCCAAAGAGCTCCACTTAGTAATTGAAAACGAGAAGAAATAGAATCATTCATCTAATAATTAAACAGTAGTTTTTGTGCATTTATTGATTATAAACTTACTTTGCATAAAAATGTGCAATCTAGAAATCAGTCTTATCAATGCAACCAGTTTTATAGAAATTGCTTCGAGAATTTGGCAAAGCAAAACGATTTCGTGTAGGAACAGACTCTGTTATTAAACTGTCTCAATAAAGAAACGCGTTCAAGCGACGACTTAAAATCGCCGAGGTTTTCGTGCTCGAGAGATGTCTGTAATTAAATGAACTACATTTCGCGATTGTGTCGCTATATACGCGCGAGCGAATAGTAACCCCGTTTGCGAGAGAAACTCTTTCGCCTGATACTCTGATACCCCGTGGTCCGCGACACAGTGAATTATCGTTTTAGAACGTATTCCTCCGGCTTAATTAAACAGAAACGAAACCTACTTTCCGAATTTTCAACCAGTCACTGCGAACAAACATCCTGCTGGAACGAGTTCGGATCCTACTTGACATACGTTCGACTCGTCAGCCTCTCCACGATTTTTGCCATGCTTTCAAATTTATTACGCGATCATTCTGGATCCTGTGTTACCACCCATTATAATTTATGAATTACTGTCATGCATCTTTCCAATTAATTGTAATAAACTTCATTTCCTAGGAAAATATTTAGTTTTTCACATGTTAAACTACTGCAATATAGAAAATGTATGGAATTTTTTCGAAGACGATTAGGGAACTGTTCTTTTTTTCTGAAAATATAATATCTGAACAATCAAAGATTACAATTCTTCTTCTTTAATTTATTAAATTTGAAAGTATTCTGTAGATCTTAAATTCGGTAGCATTGATATTTTAGAGGACAGCTGTTTAAAGATAGTGGCAACCACCGAGTGGCCTCGACCATCGAAAATGTAAATGCGACCGCTGAGGGTTAAACCTTTTCGGTATTAGGATTCCTATAGGAACAAATACTTCGAAGGTCCAAATGGTAGATTTTATCTACCACTAAGAATTTCTGAAAGGAAACGGAAAACGAACCGCTAGGAGTGTTTACAGCGGCCAGGTAAAGAAACGATTTCGGAGAAAGTGATCACTATGACTGACCGCAAAGTTGTCAACGGCAGGTAGACGACTGAAAGACATAGTAAATGTACTACCGTGTACAGATCTTAGTTCACTCGCTTGTCTTACTGGTTTTGTAATAGTATTTAAATGTACGTTCCGAGTCACTTTCAGATGTTAATACATGCAAATGAATTTTTAAATAAACGTTTGTAAAATTCATTTGTAGAATAAGAAAACAGTTTTTGTAATATAGCAAGTAATGTAGATATTTCTGCAGAGACTTGTATAACTCGCTGTGTACGAGCGACTAGCTTAAAAATCCGAAGATAAATTAAATCTTCAATCCGCATACAACTAGACTTATTGTTAGATGCGAACCTTAGGTCAGGGACAGAACAACAGATCGATCTAATCGAACACTACCAACCGTATGCAAGGTCTCGCAGTAACACACGCACGTTCAAGGGAGAGAACATGCAAAGTGTGTTTCTGTATGTAACATCGATTGAGATTACCATCAGAGAACATGCATTATCCACTAATTGTACGAAGTTCGAATCACTTTCGTATTCCGCTGACTAGAAGTTAAAGAAATCCAAATTTTGCCAATCGATAGAAAACATGCCGGACGCGTTCACGAGTAATGAGGAAGTGTTCTCTCGCAAACAGTTACAAGTGGAGTAGGTTATGTAGATAAGTCGTCACACATACGGTCGCTGTGTAATTCTCTCTGCCGAGTGGGCATGTGGGCTCTCGATACGTCGCCAAGCGACCGACATTACAGGTGTAATATGCAACGCAGCCGGTTGCACGTTTACTCCGGAAGGCCGGACCAGTTCCTCCAAAGAGGCTGCTTTCATCAATGGAAAACGGTTCGACACATTCAGTGGCTTTCCAAATTTAAGGACTGATTGAATTCTGACTAAGTTCATCGAAATTCGAATCCGATTTCGTGCGAAGCTTTTAAAACCAGAGACGTTTGCTTTCATTTTTAAACAACTCGGAATCGTTTTAAACAATGCATAAATATGAAAATAAAAAAGAATTTTAAGTTGGAACAGGATTACGAAGTTCACTTGAAAAACACATGAAAATAAACATTTTCTCGTTCCTGGAATCAATCTTAAATTACACATCCTTAGACTGCGGATTTTATGCAATTTATTAGAAAAAACTGAATATGCAGAAATACGTCACTGATTTTAATAGATAAAAGAAATCTCAATTTAGATTCCCATTCGTAAATCGATGTTACAAATGTTGTATTTCGTATAAAAATTGGCAGCCTAATCACTACATGTAAATACGGCCAGGTTTTATCAAGACGTATCGATGGAAGCAAAGGACAGTATTAAGAACATCGCCGATAGTCGCGTTTTATAAATCCTAGATGAAACGTTTCCTATCGGCGTTATCTGAATTGGACGGTGACCTGTGCTCAATAGAGGTGTACAGAAAGGCCAGCGCTTAGTGGCCGAACGAAACGAGGCTTTGGATATCAAACTAGCCAGCGCCTGTTGATATTAGCATTTATTTATATCTCCTGGCCTCAAATATGTGTAACGTGCTCCCCCACTCTACTCGTGACAGGCTTGGCTGTACAGGCACGCCTCCGTTTTCGAGGTTACATGCGAGCTGATATCGAGTTCCATCAAATTCTACCCGCAATACTAGTCGCTTCTTCTTCGTGATAACGCGGCCATATTTCGCACACGAAGCTGTGTACCAAAGATAATTCTACATAACGCGATGGTCCCTTTCAAATATATTTAGATAACTAGAATCTACTCTTAGAATAATTGAAGCTGATATCGTAATTATGTAAAACTTTGCAATTTAAATAATACGATTTTGGGAACCGAAATTTTGCAATCCCATTGTCATACGAGGGTTGTCTGTATAAAAGCGTTCATAGTCATAGGCTACCAAGAATGCTCAATCATCCGATACTTTCAATGTTTCCGCCAAGGACATCGCTTCCAAGGTGCAAGCGGTCTTTCCTTGGACGTCGCCTTTTTCCTATAACTTTTGCCAGTTCTTTCTTATGTGTAACTCCAATCGATGAAACGTCGTCGAGGGAATTTAAGAGCGAAGGAAGGAATGGAAAGGAAATCGAGAAAGCAGCATCCGCGTGATTGCGCGGAGATTCCGTGGAGGATGAATGAATACCTTTCGTATGTGATTGCGAGAAAATTATGACGAGCATCTTCTGCGTTTAGATTGGATTCGTGGATCGATTCGGAGCAGGCCATTCTTACTGACATTTAGTTACGACTTAAATATTTATAAAACTATATCATACCCTCGTATCTCGTGATTACGAATGGAAATACTGTATCGTTATACATATCATCGATGTCGTGTAATTTATTGTAAAAGCGACTAAATTTCGATTAATAAATTAATGAAAACAAATCTTTATATTTTTATTTCACGATCCCTGATCAAATCCTGGGGGTGGCTACTATAAGTCATCCCTTAAAATCACCCAAATAATCGTTCACGGTTATCCATAAATCGAGAAATAGCGAATATGCAGATTGGAACCGGAAGAGCCAATGATCTTGCATTTCCGATTGGCTGCATCTCAGCTTGGAGAGCCCGGCGCTCGCGCTCTACTCCTGATATGAGGTTCTACGCTCGCCGACCGCCGAGCGCATCGTATCGACTCCTTGATATTACTTTTATTTTAATTTTCGTTTCACTTGATTGAATTTGGTGGGAGTCACTATGGGATAGTGACTGTTTAAGCTCAATTATTTCAAAAATTTGTTCGCTTGATTGCATCGCTCGTAAATATTTGGATGAATATAGTAAAGTTTTATTACGATCTGCTGTCTTGTATTTTAAAACGACCATTTTAAAATAACGCAGTTAAGGAAGGAGAAGCGATCACGTACGTACGATATAAAGTCTGTCTCTAGTTGCAGGAATTATTTCAGTTTCTACCTTAATCGATAAAGCGTTGGCTGTAGCAATCTGACTACAGCGAACCGTGAAATTAAGAGAGCGGATCTGTACAGTTACAGAACGATTTCATAGCGAGTGAGTATTATCTCTCGCTGGATGTTCGCGGCCAGAAAAAAGATCTCGTACCTATATACACCCGTACAATGTACGTCGTAAGTATTCAGAGGCGGCCAATGTGGAACAGAACGAAAGCCACGATCGTGAAACCGGTGAGGATAAGTAGAATAGCAACAGTTACTCCAAAACAGATCCTCAGATAAACCTTCACCAGTCATGTTGGCCACGCCGTGAACCGCAGCAAACGCGCCAGAATCGAGAGTCGAACAATTCTCTATTCTAAATTCAAATTAGCACGGAATCATTACGATATTTGTCTTCGTACGTCCAAAACATTTGATTAAAAATCAGTCTTTCCTAGTGAAGAATTTTAGAAGTTAGCCAAATACGTGTTAGACGAGGAGATCAGCCTCTGAGAAAGATTATTCCGAAACAACAAAAGCGATTAAGCTCGAGTTCCGTAATGGGGGTATTTAAACGAAGAATTTTACTCAATTGTAGTAATTCCCTACTAAAAATATATTCCTGATAAACCCTACAGATCCTTCGATCCCTTCCTGTTATAATGGAGACTTCCCGCTTTCTTCCATAGCCTGCGGACTAGGGTGCTTTCGAACTTTCTTTGTACGGAACAAGCTTCGTCGTCGAGACTCTCCTTCGTGTACACTACGGGGCAAGTATTTTTAAAACGGCTTGGACTCGTTTCACGAGTCAAGATGCGTATCCACTTGTATCATATCCTACTATCGTATCACCATTACGTATCATTGATATGTGTCTACGTACACCCTCGTTCATAAGTCTTATGATAATAAGTCAATAAAAATTATCATTTAAAATAACAAAACTTATCGAAAAAAAAACTTTATACAAATAAATTGTATTGTAATTTACAAGACTGTCAGAATGTATTGATTCAATAAACTTCGATAAATGAAAAAGTCATATACAGTGTCATTTAATTAAGTAAAACAATAATAAATTATTTTCTGTGACTCTCCTTTCTCATTGATTCTCTCTGTACGTACCTACTCGTACCGGAATGCGAGTTTACGCGTAATCAAGCACGCGTCACTGCATTCCTCGTACAGCAATTAACGCTTAAATGAGGAGATCTCGAGGAGACTACTTTGTGCAAGCATTGAGATATGATTGTTTCGGCTAATCGCTGCTTGTCATACATACTTGTACACGCACAGTGAGTCATGAAGGTATTCGTAATCCGTTTTCAGTGACACTGCGACAGTAACACAGAAAAACTATTGTACGTACAACAAGAAACTCATTATTAGATTTCGCTTGAAAACAGATATACTGAACCGTAAATAACATCGGTGAAAAATTTCCGCAGTTTTGAACATCACCGACAAATGAACAACCGGATGCGTATATAAAATGCTTGTTCACTTTGGACGCAGGATGTGTCTAATAAATCAATATTCCAAACTCGACACGCGCCAATAAAAAGGCGTAAATTTTATTCGTTCGATAGTAACAAGGAACGGAAAAGAAGTAATACGTTTTACACGAAAGCTCGTCGATTCATCACGAGTAACGATGACTGCTCTTTAAGGATGTATTGGCTATACAGTCAATCCCAAAAGTTTATGTACCTTAGAAAAACGCATTTCCTATAATTAAAAAGAAATCAGACGTCGGAAGAATAATGCTAATAATAAATAGCTACGTGCTAAAAAGTA
>NW_017176565.1:496327-508300 GCF_001652005.2 Ceratina calcarata | reverse complement strand
TCTCGGAAAAATCGAAAAGTTTTTTTTTGTTGTTTATTATTAGCAATGTTCTTCCGACGTCTGATTTCTTTTTAAAAAATGCGTTTCTAAAGTGCATAAACTTTTGGGCTTGACTGTATAGCCAATACATCCTTAAAAAAAAACAGAAGCGTTCGGTTAATCGATACGGTTTATCGTATCAGCGGGTTCGATTCCCCCGCGACGAATTCGCCTCATTTTTCAGCAACTCGATTTAATTAAGGTTATCTGTGGCAGCGCTCGTAAACTGCCGGAGATAACAGATCGTTTTGCATAAAGATAACTTAATACCGAGCGTAGCGCGATTTATGAGAGGCGGACAGAGGGGCAAGGGGAGCGTAGGTGGCAATCTGTGTCGCCGGTTAATTAAGAGCAATCGTTATCTTTGGTATCGCGGCTGTTTGCTCGATGTTCGAACTGGCATTAACGAAATTGAAGTCCCAGCATCTGGGGGATAAATAACCGGGCGCGATATTTAACTGCGAAAAAGAAAGAGAAATCGCTGGGTAGGAAGCTTGGAAATTATTTCCTTCGGTCCGACTGAAAAATGGTAGGTGCACTGCGAGCGTAAACAGAATTCACGTGTCTTCAAGATTTAAACAGCGATACTTTAAAGAAAATAAGGAACAATTTACTGGATAAAAGACAGAGTAAAACGGGCGATCCAACATTAAAGTCATCGAAGTATTTCGAGCATTGTAATCGATAGGGATTATTCAATGTTTTACGGAAATAAACGATACCTTTCGAAAATGGTTGTTTTGCTATGTGGACTATTAGATTGATGTCACAAAGATAAATTGACAGATGATAAATGGCTTCGCCGGAGAAGCAAGAAGCAGTAAATCGTTTTATCCAGGTCATTAGCAGTTTTTCGAGCGAATCTCTGGGTTCGTTTTAGGAACAGATATATACTATATTTTCTGTTCTAGATAACTCGTTAGAAATTGTGGAAAAACAAATAAAGCACGCCTCCTATTTTTTGTCGTTCGACATCAGACTAGTTCGACATCAGACTAGTTCGACTCGAATTCCAATTTCCCTAAAGCACTTTGTACAGTGATTACATAAACTGAACAATTAAATTTAAACCAACTGCGAATTACGGGTAGCCGCTAATTGAACCAGCCGAATCATTCGCATTAATCATCCCTGCCTCCTCGGCTCGCAAAAACCGACCCGACCATCCTCACCGAAATTGATTTTCCACCACCTATTTGTCGTACTCGTACAAGATTTCCAAGGCAGATGATGCAGCAGAATACAACGTAAAACTGATGGATCGAGGATTAAACGAGGCACCTATTGACCTGACACGAAATCCCCTGTTGTAAATTTTAATCCTCTTACAGCTCGAGAATCGCTTTTCGCGATGACAGCCCGACTTTCGTGCTACTCCTCTTTCGCCAAGTACAAGTTCAGCGAAAACCGATAATGAAACTCGACGAGGAATGCGTTTGTTTCGCAGTTACGCGGCAAATATTAATAACAAACTAACGGACTAAACTTTTGTCGAACACGCGGCGAAGAGTGACCTCGGATTAAATTGAAATATTGAACGCCAATAGAACGGAAGCTCGATTGTCCAAACAAATTGACGCAAAAGCTTCTGCTCGATCAACATCCTCGAATAATTGGACGATTATTATGTTTTAATCTCGCATCAAGTATCGTTCCCAGAGAGACGACAAGAAATAAGAGCCTTGCTCTAATAATACTCTTCCTGCTTATACCATTCTCCAAGTTTAAAATAAAATGCTAGCGTAAGTGTCTCGCGTTTCTTAAACGGATATAACTAGACTGCAGATTGTATGCATTTACAAATCTTGTGTTTGTAAGAAAAGAAAATAAAAAAATAGGTGTACAAACGGAAAAAGCTTATTTTAAACGATTTAACACGCGGCCGAATGGACGTGTCGGATTCTACGACCCCTGACAGACAATACAAATGCTTTCTTAATAGCCAATATTCCCTTATTTTACGAAGTTAGTTGAGAAAACGTTTCACGAGGATTGACACAACAGTTTAATGCTCTCGCGTGCTCCAGCCGACATTTACCACCTCGTAGAAAGCCGGTTAGACCTTTTTTTGTGACGAGAAGCATGAGAGCTCACTCACTTTCCCTCGCGAGAGAGCAAAATGCCAATCGTCACTCGCCAGGAACCACCGATTTAAGTTAATTCTCAGATTACAATAGAGCTTAAAAGTTGACGTGCTCCTCCGACTGCAATTCTGTAGCTAAGTACTAAAAGTGCTAATGTAAAAACTTTTTAGAAAATTAACTGATCAAACTAATGGGCAAAAGCTCAGCTTGAATTCTCTCTTTGTGCATCTCTACTTCATAAATATTATTGCACCAAGCTACAAAATAGTCCTCACAATTTAAACATGCTCAAATTCGCAAGAGTATTTTCACGTCGTTCTAAATTGGAAAACGACAGACGAATTTTACCGAGATTACGTATTAACCGTGAAACAAGAATCGATGGTAAATGTATCATTAAATCTTTGAACAGGTTGAGTAAAAATGTTGCAAGAAGAAGATTGGTGCAAAGATATTTTTGGGAAGAGAGAGCAGCTTAATAAAAGAATTCTCTTGCTCAATGGGACGGCTCTTTGTTGTTGCAGTCGAGCACTGAAACGCGGCAGTGTTCGACGAGAACTCGCGAAACCAGTGATTGCGACGAGGAAAGTTTCGTCCGGGGGATTGGGGATGTCGAAACGTTGGTAGAAGAAAATAAGTTGTGGGATTTCGCGGAGATTTCGTTAAGCGAATCGAACGAGATCGCGAAATCTGAGAAATAGAACGGACATTGCCCCATGAACCAAAGTAGTAGTATATCATGAATAAAAATTTGTTCGATGAATAGATAACAATCATTATCAATTTGAATTTGAAACTCCTGAAGTTCTCATATATCAAGTTTTTTCGTCAGCTTTCATCAAACCAAATTCAACCCCACAAAAGCCAACCGTAGCAATTGCTCCTTCAACCCTCGAAAATCATTCCTCCCACGTCTGTCAAACACAACCACTCCCATCGCCAACATCTGTTGCTCTCCAACGTTATTCCCATCAGTAAGCCTCGATGCAAATACATCTCCCATTTAAAGAAGCTTATTATTAATGACGAAGAGGAAAAAATCACCTCTCTCGTATCTTAAATCGTATGTATATAAAACAGTATGCTATTACCAAATAGTAACTGCATTTTTCTTTTCGATAATACATGATATATGTATTAGAAAGCAAGTGAGATTTGCCCGAAAGGACTTATTTCTACCCCTAATAATAATTTCGGTACTCGTACCTATTTACAATATTAATGATATTTGACAAAAATCTGCATAACACGTTTATTAGATTCAGTGTTCAAAGCGTTTTGTGGTAAGTGTTCAAATACATTCACGAGCCATTGTATATCGTATCATCTCGAGAAGATGAGCGCGCGATCAAGGCTTATAATTCGAGGCATGGCCCGTGGCGAAATTGAGGAAAGGGTCGAGAGATGTTCAACGTGCTGCGGAGGGCTGCTAGAGAACATAAAAGATCCACGGTAGCGCTGTCAAAGGCGGGGTTCATCGTACACAAAGTGGGTAAAGGTAGGTAACCCATTTTGGGGGTGGTCGAACAACCTCCTCTCTCTGTCCCTCTTCCCAACGAGCCGTGCAACGTGTTTCCTGTCTCCGTTCGCTGACGCTGGGGTCCGTCCACACCGACACCACCACCGAACCCGAAGCTTGTGCCGTGTCGTTGAGTATTGAGCGGGGTGAATGCTCTTGCGCAATGCACGTACAGCAACCCCAACCTCGTCGACCTCGAGGCTCCTCGGTCCGGGTCTAGCCTTGCCCTGGACGCGATTGATTAACCGAATACCGATAATGTTTTGTCCTGTTATGATTGTTATCCCGGAATTTGAATAAAGAATTTCAAGACGGCGAGCAACCAGCCGTACGGAATATAGAAGCAAATTCATAATGATAAAGAATAAATGAGCTCATTAAATTTTACTACTGAGATACTGACGATGTTCCTGTTAGGATTATGATCAATGGAATGGAACACACAGGTTGAAAACAAAGACACATTACCGAGAAACGTCAGTGACGTATGAACGAAGAAGACTCATTCTTATTATCTTTAACGGAATTCAGAGGTTCTTTTATCGTAAAGGTACATAAGCTTTCATTTTTAGTAGCTTCTTTGAAAACGAAAAAAAGAACGACTGCGGCGCGGGAGCAATTAGTCTGTAACCAAGTTTTACGGCTGCTTTAATGGGCTTCCATATAGAAAGAAACTGGCAAACGCTGATCCTCTCCATGAAAGTCCTCGATCTCGCGGTCGAGCGAAGTTAACGTGTTTCGCGTAAAAAAAAAAAGAACGAGGTGAACAAAATGTTCTCTCGCTTTGGAGACGACTTTCCCGATGTTCCTTCGTACGCGGTTGTAGGTCTGACCGGCCAATTAAAAGTTACGAGTATCGCCGGTAAATATTGGTGATCGAGCAGAGTTGCCCGTATTCGCCGCGATTACACGTGCATCAGCGTGGATCGGTTTTGTGGTGGTCGCGAACGAGCTCTCGTTTGCATCCATGTGACCAATTTCCCTTGCAGCTGACGCTCGTCGAGCCATTTAATGGCTCGTTAGAGTGGAGGGAAAAAATGGAGCAGCTCGTGAAAAACGGTTGCGCCACATGAGGCTATTTTTTGGCTGGATCGCGAAACAAACATGAAATAGAATTTCAATTTAATTGCCCCATCATTAAATCTTTAAGAGTAAACCTCGAACACTGGAACCATCGATTAATGATAGAAAATGAGGCAGTAATCGATGTGACTAATTTCATGATTGAATAATCCACTAACGTTTTAAAATCGTATAATGGAATAAAACTGAATAGCTAACTTTTAAATCGCACAGACAGGAGCGATTCATGGAATTCCTAGGATCCCAACCATTTCAACTGATTACCGGGCAATCATATTCTTGCACAAGCGATCAAATCGTGTATTGTAAAGATCACCATGTGCACGTGCTCGATTCGCGCGAATTTAATGTCAATAACTAAACAGGCGTCGAGAAAGGCGGAGGTAGCACGAGTGTTTCGTAATTAAAATGGAAGAAGTGAAAAGTACTAGTATCCCCCGGATCGATTGTAAATATAACGACTGGAAAGGGTCGGGGAAAGAAAAATGAGGGAAAAGGCGACGAATGACGAGCCATTTGAAAAGCAAAGCACGATAAGCCGGACGTGTTCCCTACTCGAGGGGTAGAACCCTTCGGATCTTCCTATCTCGAATTACCATCGAGCAGGGAAGACAAATCCTTGGCGATTTTTTCCTGAGAAGATTGCATAAGTTTTCACGGCGCATCACTTTTTTTACTCTCCTCCTTTCCGTTCTCGCGGGCTTATTGTACCCCTACAGCAGAGAAAGATGTTTAATATTCGTTGCAATATCAATGGCAGTCGTACAGGTTGAATATAAAATAGATCAGCTTCGACCTCATACGAGAACGTTAAGGCATATATGTACATGTGTCGCACCCCCATATTGTATTATTATGAATACGCAAGTGTTGTTACGTTATCTTACACCCCCCGTTCATAAAGCTTAGAATACTTGCATAAAAAAATCTGACAAATATTCCAAATTAGCATCGAGTATCGAGGAACTATCTCAATTGAAAGATTGTGCTAAACTATATAGTAACCACACGATAAATCATGTAATGAGCTATGAATTGTTCCAATAAAAAATGCCAAGTGAACATATTTGACGAGTTAGCGACAAAGCTGTAACGTTTTACGAAGCAACGATATCAGCACACGAACATGGCAGAAGCAAAGTAGCACTCACACTCGCTCGCGCGAGCGCGCGCGCGCGCTACCAACAACCCTGACACGTGCAAACACCAGAAAATTGTGTTACAGCCCGAGTAGTGTGCGTAACCCTCTCGTACGTTCACGTGCAAGTTTAATTGCGTATGTGTAAGTGTCGAGAGGCACTTGGTAGCGCGAGTGGCGTGGGTCACACAGAAAACCGCAACAGCCGCGCTGGGATGCACGTAACATGTGTGTCAATGCGACTGACAAACCGCCGCATTGCATTATCCGCAATTATTTTCTGTAACGTCGTCGCCTTCGGTTTTTACACTTCGAACTCGAGCCAATTGAATACGTCATACGTGAACTACAGACTTCATGCATTCAGTAAATAATTGTATGTACAAAATAGATCACATCTACGAAACATCATGTTTGTCAAAATAGGATGTGCTTTCTGTGTGAAATGATTTATGAAAGAAAGTGTTCGAGCGAGCCACCGAAACTTACGTTTTTAATGGTGAAGTTGTTTGACGATCAAACATCCTCTCTTCCAGGGTCTCTTCTTCGGTTGGCCATCGCTTCGGCGACATCGCCGGGTTATGAAACGTCCTGTACACGCCACTTTCACTATCGCGGCCAAGTTTCATAACTGTTATTATCGAGGTCATACGTAGGCTGGAGAGAAGTCGACAGAGAGCCAAAGAAAAGGGTCCGCCGTGTCTACCCATTGATTACCGTAGATTTCCGCAAACTAACCGATCGATTTTCTGCGAGAAATTCACTAAATGGCTGATCACTAGTGCTGTTCTTAATGAATTCACGCCTGTCCGAATAACAATAATTTTCTATCCCTCAACTACTTAAAGCTCAAAACTAGCTATAACACTCGACACTTCGAAGAAAGAATAGTTTGATGCAAATGAAATTTCGATTATTATTATGAATCAAATTATGCATGGTATAATTTGACTAGACATAATTTATTTCAGCAAAGCTGATGAAGATATCGTAATTTTATTAAAGGATGTTGTATATGCATCAACGTAGTAGATTCTTCAGAGATGCTTGTATTTAGAAACGAAATGATTCTCGACTCATTCATAAAGAAATAATTATCTCATTTAATGTAACTCGCATGAATTGCCAGGTTTCAGATCAGCGAAAAAGTTAACGAATTGCACGACGGATCGTCGGGGACGTTAATCACACAGATGCTATTTAATTGCAAGCCCGACGTTGGAAAGTATCAGCGACTCCCCTAGCATCAAAACAATATCGCTGACTCTACCGTTTGAAACCGTCTCCCCTTTGGCCCTTGTGGAGCCAAACCGTAAAGAAACCGTGGCCCATTTCGAATTAACGCTCGCCCGACGAAGGAGTCGTTCTTGTTCGCGAAACGCAAACGAAAGGAGAGAGCGAAAAGCCGAGGCGAGTGCCACGCACAAAACGACAATTTCGTGGAACCATGAAAGGGAACGAGTTGCACAAAGAGGAAGACAGAGGCTAACGGGAAGAGCGAGCACGCAAAGGAGAAAGAAGAGAAGAGGGTGAACAGAATCACCAAATACGAGGTACGGAACGCTTTTTCGAGGGTGGTTCCCTGTGCATGCTGTGCGTACACTCCAGCTCATAAATATGAAGCCTATTGATGAAAAGTACTTGAAAACAAATCTACATAAAATGCTCCTCAATTAAATTATATAGAACAATAAATATGTATGATTTGATGAAAACGGGAGAATGTCATATTTTCGAGGAAAATGTGTTAAATCCGGTATTGGAATTTTAATGAAATATATATAAAACTGAGAATTTCAAATGGTACACACAAATATTATCCTTAATCAACATCTCTACTTACAACTTAGACCCTGATATTACTGCAATTATTAAACAGTGAAAATAGAATTAACAGATAATCGAGATTCTTAAGGGATCTAAAGGGCTTTTGCACTTATGAGCGAGAGTGTACGTGTGCGCGCATGAATGTGTGCAGAACGCGTGCACAGAGGGAGAAATCCGCAGAAATTGCTGGGTAAAGACGACGGGTCTGGGAAAGTTGCGCATTCACCCTCGAGCACCCAGTCATCTCCCGTCTCGGGGATATTTAATATGCTGCGGCAGGGTTAGAGTTTCCACTGAGCAACCAGGAACTGGATAAATGGACGAAGCCAGCAGGTAACGCCGGCAAACTTTTCTGCGGACGGGAGCTCCGCTTTATCGATTCAACCGGTTTTATCAGGAACCTGAATACGGGATGAAGCGGCCGCTTGGATAACAGAAGTGCGAATAACGTAAATTCAGGAACCTGCCCTTTTTTATCAAACACTCTACTTTCGCGACCGTAGAGAGGAAATCTGGGCTCGAAAATACTGCGTCAAACAGACTAATTAAGTCGTCTCAAAGTACAAAATAATTCTAAAAAGAAGACTAAATACATAACATATGAAGAATGTCCTTGGTCGATGTTTCGTTGCAAATTGAAAAAAGATCTTGTACGCTCTTTGACAAGTGTAAAATTTACAAAAACGAAACACGTTCTCTCGGGTTGACAGTGCAATATTATTTATACGAGCTCGTGTGTTAGCGCGTTACTAGGAGGACGCATATGGAAAGAATCATAGTCGAGATAAAAGAGTTCTATGAGTCATACACGTAGAATCTTGATGATCGTAAGTGATCCTTGACGCTTAACGGCTCCACGACCTCGATTTTGGTAAAACAAGCGGAAATTGGTTAAGCGTCTGTGTGCACCGCTTTGTGCCGCTGTGTGCACCAGCGAATTAACGACGGTATAGTATTCGTGATGCGAAATCACCGTTTTGCGATAGCACCCCTCGGGATCGTTCATATTCGCGCAAAAATCTCTTTCGATGATCTCACAAAGTATTAAACACTGGTAATCGACTGAATTATTACAAAAACACAAGTGAAGAAATATGTTTTCAAGATGGTTAAAGATTAGATAATTAGAAAGTAAACATAATTGCTTATACTGCGGCTATACGTAATAAATCACGCTTAACGTACGTCGTAAACGAAATACGTTGATACGAAAGTAACAGGTAATAGCTATTGAAGAAATGGACAGACCACTCGGTGAAATTGGTTTGTCTTAAGAAAAGTGAAATCTGCATGAACGTGGTTACGTGATATTGGCAGCGAAAAATATGCGATATCGAAAAAGGATAAAATACGTTTACGTACAATGAACGATTCCCCATACTACTGTATAAGTATTACTGTTAACTTAAAATTTAGTAAATGTACGTGGCACATGGCCAATCTCATAATTCATGAAAAAGATAAAAATTGCGATATTTAAATATGTACCAAAAATGTATAGAAGTCTGTGGTGTACTCTAATAATAACAATTTTTGTAAGCTGCTAACCTCACAAGAATCTAAATGATATTCCTAATTAAAGCCTTACATGCGATCCAGAACCGGTAATTAAAGCATTATAAACATTTTGATGCATATAAAAATATTATAACTATTCTACTTAGTGTTATAACGCGACGCAATACAATAGAACGTACTTTATTTTAGGCATGTCACAAATAATTTGTTTCAATGTCATTCTGTACTTACGTTAAACTTTTCGGCACATCTACGAATTTCAAGTAGCGGGATCTCTGATTTTCTACGTTTCTTTCGGAACTAATACACATCACTAAATAATGACACTAATTTTTACTGAACAAACTAACGTAAAATAATTTGAAAAGTGATAATGGAACTCGATCTTCCATAAAAAAAAGCGTTGAAAAAGAGACAGAACTGGGAACGGTATCTAGCGGCAGAGTATAAAATTCGACAGGTAAAAATCATCCCGCCGATAAAGATGGTTACTATGTACCATGCATCAAGATTAACGAAATGTTCGACAATTCCAGCCTTTTTACGAAACACTTGTTGCTCATATTTCTCAGATTAACGTCAGTTATAAAATAACTGATCGCGAATAAACAATGAATATAATGTAGACTTATATTAATAAGAGAAACACGTTTATATGAAGATAAATATTGTTTCTGAGAACACGACCATATTTTAACATTTCGTGTTCTTCGGTTAGTTTATATTTAATTCATCGTATGACAAACTAATCGGTTATCTTGTTGATTTCATAAACTTCTTGTAACATTGATAATCATACACATTATTTAAGGAAGTTTGTTCTAAACTTGTAAATTTCATAAATTTGATAAGATAACAGTATTCAAAGAAACAGTAGATCACTTTATCTAACTTGAAAGCTTTGTAAATCTAGATTTATGTTTTTAACAATTTACTCTTTCCTCAACATACAATTATAGAAAATATGAGATATTGTATTGTATGATATATCAATGTCAATATACAGATAACATATCATAAAATTACACATAATATAACAAATAACTTACCGAAACATCTGTGTCACTGTAACAGCCACGGTATTACGACGAATATGCCCATGGATTACCTGAAAGAGCAAAAAGATTATTCATGTAAAAATTACAAGAATAATACAATTTTTATTTTATTATATACGTATGTACTTGAATCTTTACTTGTATATCGAGTAATGTTTTGAGATAGTGTAAGCATATAAAGCACAATGAGATGACCAAAAAATAGATAATGCTATTAAGTTATCTTTAATTAAACAAAAAAATATGAATGACATAAATCACGAAACTAAATTCCAAATGTAAAGCTAATAACGAAACACTCATTTTCCTTTGCAAACTTACATAATTTCTAATGTTGAATCAGCGATAAAGTGAGTATAAAGGGTATAAAGTGAAAGAAACAAAAAATCGTGTTGTATGTAAAAAAAAAATGATTGCCATAGACATATCGTATCGTATGTTCGTAAAATTGACTTTGGTCAATCGAATTATCAAATGTTTATTTTCTAATCGAAAAAAGCGATTACTCGGTCACTGTATACTTGCCAAAGTCAAGGTCGTCCAACTTGCCATTGTAAGGTCAAGTCGTCATGTTTACAATGTCAAATCGGAACTATAATTCACGCGATACTGCACACACGCACATGCCCACGCACCAACGTTACGAACGAGCTTACGATATTATTGTCCGTATCTAAAAAAAGGCAAAGCATCTCGAAGCGCGATTGAACAACCTCGTGAGAAAAAAATTCTACGGTAAGAAGTTAGGTTAAGCTTGTACCGAATGACGAAGCCGGTAACCGCGCACTACGATACACGATTTTATTTCTCCACGATACTTTTAATACAATACTATCAATGTTCCCGAATCTTTACTTTAATTAATACTTAAATCACGATAAATGGCATCCCTGACAAAATAATTACCTATCGAGTCGTGGAGCACATGTGTTAACAATAAACTATTCACCCCTTTAACCTCTTGCTAGCGCACAATTCTGCCTACTATCTGACGTATTTAACATCTTATTGTCAATACGGTATTCTACTCACTATCGGCTACCGTGACATAATAACACGCAAAAATGAATGAACGATGTTCTACCACTGACATTTTATGATAATACCTGATGATACCGGCACTGCGCAAACACTACCAACTGTTTTTCGTTCTCGCATTCTCAAATCAAGAAACACGCTAACGCGGTGGCGTCGTGATGACAAGTTTGAGTTGGCAGATGGCATGCCCGACGTGCTACCGCGAAATTTTGGATTATCTGATTTTTATTGCTGAGAGCTTATCATCCCGACAAAAGCAACAATGCGTGACCGCGTAAATAGTTACATTGATGATCGATTTTTACCATAAGTATGTATATGTATTGATTAAGTACCTACACGTGGATATGTATTAGTACAGATGCCAGATTGAGGACGGGATTTGGAATTCGGAGTTTCCGCACATGTCAGAGTGTTCTTGTCTGTAAACCAGACACGACAGACTTGAGAAATATTGAAAGACGGTTCAATTTTCGCTCATCAATTCGAAGAAATCATTATTAATCGTATCATTACATTGTAATAATGCAATTAATAATTATATTACCAGTGATATCATATTTGATTCGAATTTACTAATCAATCTTTTATTTATTAGGCAATGAGCTTTTTTTACAGAATTTAGAAACAAAGAAGATTCTTCATTTTATGATCAGATCCTGAGAGCAA
>NW_017176565.1:484078-496319 GCF_001652005.2 Ceratina calcarata | reverse complement strand
TGTTGGGCTATCGGTCGTGGCACGCATCGGCGACGAAAAGCTATCCCGAAATCCCAACATCCGTGACTCTCATTGCCAGGATTTATGGTATTACAATCATATCACTTCTTAATTTCTACCTTTATTTCGTGTAATGATTCCATCAAACACCCATCGTACACCCGATCCGTGACCAATGATTTGCATTCGTTCGGCGATTCTGCAAATGCTATACCAAAAATTTTATTAATTACATGTTCTTTTTAAAAAATACATGTTTCACGAAGCGTGTATAAAAAATATAGATAAACATAGCTTACCGTATTTTCATGTGTCATGCTCTTCTAAAAATTGTTTTAGAAGTCCATTACTTAATGGAATGATAAGATGTTCAACACCATCGATATTGCGTTTTATTTTCACCAGTTTGTGATCTTTAAACTCAGTCAGTTGTGCTCTCAGAGCTAAATCAGAACTTACATGAAATCCTTCACGCGCAGCACGATAAAGATCTTTAAATGCCATACCTATTAAAGAAAATAAATTTCATGAATGAGTATTAATTGAATTATATAATTTTATATACGATTAAATCCATCTGATTACCAGTGTAATTCGCGTTGTAATTGCTCAATTGATATTTGGCAAGCAGTATGTAGATTGATTTCGCATTTGTAGTTAAAGAAAGGAAAACATTGTGAAGTGATGATAAAGCAAGAGCACCACTTTGTTGTACCAAAAGTGAACCTTCGTGAGATGTTTCTTCTTGATAAGGTAGATACGTCGTTGTGTCCCACCAGAAAAAATTAAACTTCGAACGTTTCGTATGATCCCATACTACGAATGCGTAGATATATGAAGATTATTAAAAGGTCAAATAATCACATATTAATGAAATATAAGAGCAACTTGACCATACACAGTGGACTATTGATATGATCAACTGATGCTAAAATACACAAGTTTGGTATGCTTGCAAGTGAAGATAATAAATCTTGTGCTTTATTTGTACGTAACATTATGCCATCTATGTTATGTATTAATAAATATAGTCTGTCTTTTGGATTTTTCTTTAAAACTTTTTCAATGAGATCGATGCATTCACTTGTATTGCTGGGACAGCTCAGCTCCAACAAATCACTAACTATTCCATCAAGTATCTGAAATACGACACACATTTGTATATAATTACCATGCATGTATATATACTTTAATTTTATATAACTTACATCTTTTATAGTTAAACTAGGAAAGAATCCGTTAATGACTAGTGATGGATGATAAGAAATACTCTTATGAAAATCATTAATTAAACATCTCTTTGATCCTAAACCATACAGTAACACAGTATACCCTTGCCTATAACATGATAAAGAGTACTTATTAAATATTTAAAAGTTTTGACAGTCTCTTTGTTAGTAATACTTACTCCATAATAAAGTACCACATGGGAAATAACATCGCATAGCTCTTAGTTAATGAGTAAATATTCCTTTTATGTTGTACAGAAACATAGTTTTGATTTGTTAATAACTGTTCCAATTTTTCTTTTGTTAAACGTGAATTACGTAAGTGTTCGAGCGTCCTATCGGACGTAACTACTTTTTCTGATTGCGTTGCGAAGTATTCATCAGTGCACATATGCTTTAATCATAGAACATAATTGATTAGATTAAATTATATTCATCTTTGTCTTCCAGTTTCTACTTACAAAATCTTTATGAATAATTGCAGGTTTATTTGTTCTATTTATTCTCTTCGGTGTATTTATTAAGTTAGATTGTAGTATCAATTTTTGTCTGGAAATCCTTTTTATATTTTCACGTGCTTCGTCATTACTGGACACAGCACTCTCAGAACCACTTGTTTCGTATTCAGTTTCATCGGATGGTACAAAATCACTAGGTTCTGATACACTTTCACTCTCGCTAGAAGTTAATCCAGATTCATGTTTTCTTCCAACAGGAACTGAACATGTAAATATGATTTCTGGTTATTACTCATGTATAAATTATATGTCATAGAGTTGAAAGTACTGTACCTTTTGCAATCCCTTGACCTTTCTTAGGTGTCTTTGATGAATCTTTGCCATGTACATAAATTTTTTCAAGAACAACTTTAGCTACAGATAACTGTCCTTTTGTTACATTACCAGGAGTACGACACTGTTCTGCCTTCTGTGTCATAGCAGTTCTTTTACTGGATGTTTGGAATTTGAACAATGCTTGTCCACTTATATCATCATTTGCAAATAATTCTAAATTAAGCATATATATATGTCAATATTTCCCAAAAGATCAAAAGCACCAATAAAGAAACAAACAAAGTGCAGAAGAATTACCAACTGGTTTTCGAATATTTTCTTCTATATCCTCAAGTTCCTCTCTCGTTAAATTTACTACTCCAGGATCATCGTCTGAAGAGGATGATGAGTATTTTTTGTATCGTTTATTTTCTGTAAAGAAAACAGTAATTTAATGTGATACAACTTTATAAATTACATTTATATACTACCTTTTACGCGAGCTTGTATTCGGGACGATCGTCGTAAGTTTTCTGTAGACATATCGTACGCTCTGTAATTATTTCAACTTCAACTGGACTAAAATGTGCACACTAACAATAAATAGGGCAAAATAAGCGCCAAGTGCTTTTAGGCGCTTTCAGTCAAATTTGACCAACAATCCTATGATATCTAGACTAACCACGTTTACTTTATTCAAAGCATTGCATCGGTTACGCCATCCTACGAAAAATGATACTTTAACTGAGTATCGAAATATATATAATTAAGAATGTAATTACGATAACAAATGTATTTCTAATGTTTATCACATAATTATTCAAGCACGGTTCTACTTTCTATATGAATCAAACGATTTATATTTTTCACATGGATTGTACCACTGTACGATTATGTATTATATATATATGCGAACACTGAACAGTAACAGTTGTATTGTATAGTTATAGTAGTAGCTAAGATAAGTTTGTGCATGAGTTTATGCACATTTATATATGACAATTTAATTGTAATTATATCTCAGTTTATTGTATAATTGTCCTTTAAGTTAATATAGTGAAATACACATGAACATTATGCAAATTTTATCTTGTGCGCGAATATTTTAATATGTTAGTACACTTTGTTGGAAGAATTTGAAACTGTCACACGAGGACTTTTATTTTATGAAATAATAATAAAAAAATGGATTGTTCAAATATAAATGATATAGATATAGAAGATTCTTTAACTAATTTAAACACTCAGTTAAATAAATCTATGGTTTTAATGGATACTACTGAGACTGAAATATTGTTACCAAAAAGTAAACGAGCCATCAAGATTAATACAAAAATTCAACCACCCAGTCCCTTTAATAGTACTCCTGTGTCTAGAAAGAGCATTTTGAAAAAGGATGGGAAAAGAAATACAACAGAGATACAGCAAAATGTAGAAAATAACATGAAGACACTAAATGAAACAGATAATAATAATACAACCTCGATCAACATTTTATCTACTACTAGACCACAAAATGTACTTAAGAACAGATCCATATCTTTTATCATTCAGTTTCATCCATTGTTATTGATAATTTTATTTCAGATCAATGAATTGGTTGAAGGAGAAAATTTAATTATAGAAAGTACAGATTCGACATTTACATTGGAAGATCTATCTGATAATGAAGACGTATGGATCATGGACATTCCTAGAACAGTGAGTCAACTGTGTCTGAGTATATGAGACATACATAAAATGACATTTTAATTATTACGTAACTTACAGATAGATCCAATAGAACTTAAGGGTCAAACATTAACATTTGGAGAGAAATCAAAATTTAAAGTTAAGGATGAAAAATATTGTGCAGTGAATCATGAAGTGAAATCCAATGTCACTTGTATATTTAATACTAACAGTGTGAAGTCAAGATATAAAGCTGGTAATGTATTTTTTATTCAGGTAGAAGTATTCTCAATGATTTCTTCTAATGTTTTACATCTCTTTTGCATAGTTAACGTAAAGCCAGTAGGGACGATAGGTGTGAGAAAGAAACTATCAAGTGTTTCAAAGACAAAATCAATGCAAATAGAAAACTACAGTGTGCCATTCCCAAAAAATTTGAGAACTCGACATCCATTATTTGGTGTAAGTTATGAAGGTAAAACTAGAAAAGTGCAATAACATGGCTAATTGAGAAAAACATGAGACATGCACTATATTCCAAAATTGTGTATAGCAATGAGAAATTGTATGCACATGAATCATGAAAATTTCACAAATATTTCCATTTTTGCACTTGATTAAAACTGGATTGATTTGAACGTAAATAAGGTATCATTTTATCTTATTGAACGCAATAGTGAGTGTAAAATTATGTGTATAATCTTGTAAAATAAAAAACTTGTCTGATGGAATTATTACATCCTATGCCAACAATATAAAGTATTCTTTTTTAAATCAGGCATTTAATTGATTTGAATAATTTTAAACGTATGTGATCCAGGAACATTACTTGCATGCTGGTAGTACCACTGTTAAATCGGTCATTTATTATTTCCGAGTGCGTAGGAAATATGAAACTGATGAAACTGATAAAACTGTAATTGTAAAAATGCGCTAAATATTTCGAGTACTGTAAAAATATTCGTCAAATATCCGTTCGGTATTGTTTACAATCATGGATTTATCAAGTTGAATGAAAAAAAAACCGAGGGTATAAGTCTGGTCGCGTGTAATAATGTAATCGAAATTTTGGTTGACATGCGCTTTCAGAATTTTTTTACCTATGCATCTTCCTTTAAATACCATTGTATATGTAACGTCCGCTTTTGCGCAGTCGCGGTGCGCATGCGACCAGATCTAGAAGACTGTACAAAAATTTCCCAGTACAGAAAAGAGATTTGTTAGTGGAATAGTTGTAACGTAAGTAAACAAGAGTTAAGAAATTCAGATCGACGAATACGTGAACGTGACTTTAGACCCAAGAAGAACAGTGACACACAGTTTCCGAGCTCCACGGACTATCGAGCCATTACCGTATCGTACGAAGTTAAGGTTAAACGAGTTAGGTATACCCTGTAACCAATCCAGGGTATTTAGCAACCCCTCCGACGACAAATCATTCAGTCCTTTGTGACGTTCACCGCGAATCACATCATGTTAATCGCGCTAAACATAGTTTTATTTATCATATAAATTGACTGTTTAAGAGAACTTGTGCGTTAATTGGGAGGGGGAGAGCTATACTTGTTTGCGTTCTGGTTACGATTACGTTTTTTCGAAAAGTAGGTATGAGAGACAGAAACATCGGTGAGAGATTTTCCTTGCTCAAGATCGAGACGATGATCATTGGCTAAAAGAGAACGGAACGAATGATGGCATCGTTATTCTACCCGTCTTTCTTTTTGTGTATCTATTTCTCTATCTATCACTCTCGCTCAATCTGCCTCCCTCTCCATCTCTCTCTCCCTCTCTCCTCTTTCCCTTCGCCACTCCTTTCGTTATTTCCATTTCTTATTCACTCGCTCGCTACTAGCCTTTTCCCCCCTTCAAAATCGTTGAGCGAAACGCGTCGAGACCATCGTCCTTGCATATACAGATAGTTTTATTCGAAGTTCCGTGGAATGTACGCGTTATACCCCACCACGCGGGGTTTTCACGGATTTTCGTGTAGGTTTCCTGCTATGGCGTTAGTAGTACCTCTCTCACTCGCTCTATGACGTTTCTTCGCTTCTCTGGACGCCACCAACAGCTGTTTAGTGCGATCGTCGCCCTCTCGTATAGTTCGTGTCTCGCCGTAAGAGTGAGAAAGAGAGAAAGTGAGTGGGAGAGTACAAGACGGTGGCCCTACCGCAAGTTTTTCGTCCTCAATCTCAACCGTCACGTACGAACTTGTCATTTTTATGTTCACCGTAGGACGTACGCGTTATCATTCCTAATTGATCTGAAATCGAAAGCGTCCTTTGTTCGGTTATCGCTCATCTGACAGCTCCTGTCAAACGGACCTTCCTTTCCCAACTGTTCGTCAAATCTGTCAGCCAAACAGTCATCACCGTTCACTTATACTATCTCCTGCTAGAAAAAATATTTCGTTCCATTTTCTTTTTTCGTACGCATTTATTCGTAAAAAAAAAATTGGTCCTGGACGGTTCGACGGTGGAATATTTATTTAAAGCTTTATCACGAAGTCTTTCTCACGGATCGACGTGGAATTAACACGAAAACGGCTGCTAGTACTCGATGACACGTCTGACTCATAACATTCTTACTGTGCAGCAGCATTTCAATGTCCCATTATTTGTTTCAGATTTGTGCAAGAACATTAGTGTGTAAGAAGTTACAAGTACAGTCAATTACATAGCACCAAGGCATTGTGCAGGCTTTGCAAGTATGTACACAGTAATTTTGTTATCATTAACAACAAACGTTAATAGTGTTGCTCTTTTTATTGAGAACGTTTATATATTTCCTGTGTTACACTTTTGATTGATTAATTGATAATTGAAACTGAAACCTTTCTATAATTGACTGCGACATATTTTCGTAGTGCTGTACCATCATCGAAGAGTTGTAAATTTTGTGTGAGTCTTTTTTAATTTTTGTACAGGGCTTCGACAAGAAAAATCTTGGTAATTTACTGTATTGTGTGATATAAAGAGTTAAAAACAAAAATGTCAGTATTGAATCAAAGTGGAGAAGATGCAGTGGAATGCCCTTTGTGCATGGAACCATTGGAAGTAGACGATTTGAATTTCTTTCCGTGCACTTGTGGCTATCAAATATGCCGGTTTTGCTGGCACAGAATTCGGACAGATGAAAATGGTTTATGCCCTGCCTGTCGGAAGGCCTATTCTGAAAATCCTGCCGATTTTAAACCTCTTAGTATGGAAGAAATTGCGAGGTATGCACTGTTCTAGGATTCGTTTTACTTCGCATTGCGTGAATTAATATTTATACACGTGCACTTCTATTAGATTAAAAGCAGAGAAAAGATTAAAAGATCAGCAACGTAAGCAGAGGGTCACAGAAAATCGTAAACATCTAGCAAATGTGAGAGTAGTACAAAAAAATCTAGTATTCGTAGTAGGATTACCATTGAGACTTGCGGATGCTGATGTAAGTAGAGACAAACATGAATGAAATAGAAACACGCATAGTATTTTATTAATAAATTTTCAGATGTTAAAGCGGCACGAATATTTTGGAAAATTTGGCAAAATTCACAAAGTTGTAATAAATCAGAGCACTTCCTATGCAGGGTCTCAAGGGCCTAGTGCTTCAGCTTACGTTACTTATCAAGTAAGTTACCTTTTTTTTATTAAATAAAATCATCACGCGCCCCAAATGTTTCGTTTCTTATTTTCTGTTTTATATACTTTTCAATTCGTGTAATATTAGCGTCAAGAGGATGCACTACGTGCTATAGAGGCTGTGAATAATGTTGTTATGGACGGGCGGACAATTAAAACGTCGCTAGGGACAACAAAGTATTGTTCACATTTTATGCGTAATCAGCCTTGTCCGAAACCGGATTGTATGTATTTACATGATCTTGGGGACCAGGAGGCATCATTTACAAAGGAAGAGATGCACCAAGGGAAACATCAGGATTATGAGCGCAAACTTGTGCAATCGTTACATGCGTCGCACGCATCTGCACAACGGTAACTTATTTAAATGATCGCTAAGTTACATTTAAAGTAAGAGACTTACAAGTGTTATTATTCGTACTATACAGAAAACCAACACCATCACCAGCAGTAACAGGCAGTATTGTTAGAGAGAATGGAACTTCGAATTCTCAAGCCAAAGAAGCTTGGCCATCGTTACAAACCGGACAAACAAATAGTAAGTTTCCTTACCGAAAGTGACGCACCTGAAAAATATGTGCGGGAGTGTGGATCGTTAATGAACTGATTTCTATATCTGCAGGTTCACAAACTACTTGTAAAGAATTATCACCGCCATCGCAAGCATCGCAACAGAGTCACATAACAAATGGAAGTGGTACGATAAACCAGCAGAATCACGTGTCATCTAGTGGTTCTACGCAGCAGCAGAATAACAATAACAAAGGTGAAAATATGAATATACGGAGAGGAAAAAGTAATAGTGAAAGTAAAGCTCAGACTGCGCGGAATAAACACAAAAATTGTCAAAACAAAGAGAAACATAGTACGCGGACTACTTCCCGTTCAGAATCTAGTTCCATCGGTACGCAAAATAATGTACAGCCACAAATTAATGGACAGAAGGATATTAGAAATTTTACCTCCGACTCGAATAGTGAAGTATTGCAAAAATTGGGTAGTAAGTGCAAATCGGAACAACAGCAACAACAATCGCAGCAGCCACCGCCTCAACAACAATCTCAGCAGCAGCAACAGCAGCAGCAGCAAAACAGTAAAGGATCGAAATTGATTCATCACCAGCAGCAGCAGCAGTCTCAAGAACTGAAAGTAAATGGAGTTATACAAAACGGAGATCGTCGGCATTCAGACAGTGAGACAGATCAGCAGCGTGAAGGTAGTACACCTGCTAGCACAATTTCCAGTACGGAAGATTCGAATGTGAATCATCAAGCGGAACATTTAACAGAATCGAGTGAGGAGAACAGTGGTGCTGCTATTTTAGGTGAGTTCCTTATCATAGTGATTATTTCTATATGTATTGATTTTCTGCTTTTAAAATGAACTTAAAAAAGACTAAACTCAGTACATATATAACATTGATTAAAAGATATGTAAATAAGGGAAACAGAATAAAAACAGAGGCTATTTACAGTAGTTAAAATAATAAAAAATAGTATTGGAGTTTATCATATAGAATGTTTGTAATAATTCAGAAGTCATTTTAAGTGTGTGCCTATCTTTCATAACATTGTGTATGTACACATGAAAGATAACTTCAAAAGTAATGTTAAGTAATAAGTATACTAAACTGAGAACATACATGTTTTGTGGCTATGTCTCATAACTGTAGAATAGTACTTATATAGTTATAGATATATGCCAAAATAAAGAGAGTTCTTTGAAAAAATAGCAAATGTTTTTTGTGTTCTTACACACGCTTGACTTTATCCTTCTACAGAGTATTTATTTGGGCACATATTCATAGGGAATATCTGGAAAATTGCTTCTTTTATTGTAATTTCTGCAGACTCCATCTCATTACGTACAAAGTGGATTATTTGATTTTACAATTTTTCATTCAATGCCTGCCAATTTATGCGATAAGCAAATTTTCCAGACATGACTATTTATACATTCTTGAGATTCATTACTGGTGGCAGAGGGGAATACTGCTGTTAGAAGCTGTTTATTCTGGCATTGCACACATTACCAAAACAATTTGATCGCGTCTCGTAGTGTAGAGATTTGTCCATATCATCTTTAGGTTCCTCTCCGGCTAGCACAAATTCATCACAAGGCCTCAATCAACAGCCACCACCTGGATTACATAATGGGTCTCAAGTGCAACTCAATCATCGATCGATCTTTCAGACGGACAATAATAGTTTCTTCAGTTCAAATAATTTCCAGAAAATCTCTACCACTACCACCTCCGTGCCACCTACTTCTTTGACAGGCATGTACACATAATCTTTCTAGCGTCGTTCATTTCATTTATTAACTTTCGAGATAGCAATTATCCTTGATAACAAGGTCGAAATTACTGCAGAGATTTATTTCGTTCTCGTTTATATTCGGAATGTTCTCTTTTGCTGAGGAATCAAATTTGAAGAGTATGTTACAATTAATTTTTTTGGATATGCAGCAAATCCAAACTTGAATTGGGCGAGTACAGGCTTAGCTTCTATCCCCGACTCATTGCCAATGGTTCAATCCAGCGAAGATTGGCAAGCGGCTTTTGGTTTTCAAACCGAAACGTCACGAGCAAATCATGTACAAAAATCCAGTCCTTCTAGTTCGCCAGGAGTAACATACAATTCCGATGGTTTTGTAGATGAAGAAGTTTACACTAATCTACAATACACTACATTATCAGAACCTTCTGGAAGTTTTACATCAAGCCTGCTTGTTAATTCTCCTGCATCTAAATTTATGGCAGACTTTCAACAAAACTCATTGCAGCAAAGGCTTGCTATGCAGGTAAAAGTTATTCGTTTATCAATAACATCGTTATGTCTCTTTTTTTGTTGATACATTTGAGATCGTAGAAGATAATCAAATACGTATTTCTTCTCATTGAAATAGTGATAAGATATAAATAATATTATTCAGATAAATCTTTTTGTTTTAAATTGTCGTCTTATTCTCTAGCATTGTTAGTAACCATTATAATTTCTTAAGGCACAGCAAAATCAAGAAAATTGTGAATATATCAAACAGAATGGTCACGCTACTCTAGAGGAGGTACGGAACCACAAAGAATGCAGTTCAGATTTAAAAGCCGACGACGATCTAGGTTTTGACCCATTTCACGAAACACAAAAAGCTTTGGCCGAACTCATGGAAAATGAGATGCAGATTCAGCAGCAAAGGTTGTATCAGCAACAGCAACAACAACAACAACAAAAAGAACGAGAAGAACAGACTAGAGTGCAACATCAACAGAGTATGGTCAACCTTGGCCAACAACATTTTCCACAGGTAATTAAAAAATTGTCTAATATTTAATGATTCACGAATTACCCTTTAAGTATTATGGTATATTATTCTTATATCGCATTATTGTTTATGTTTCTTACTCAGGTTGCCCACATAACACATTTACAACAGCAAGCTCAACATCTGCAGAATTTGCAAGTTCTTCAACAGTCGCATTCCCTGCTGTCTCGTCTTCCGCAAAATTTATTACAAAGTGGTACGCAAAGTCCTGCTCAAAACACCGTGGCTGCTGCTAGTTTGGGACAACGTAGTCGCCTTCCACCACCAGGTTTCCCTGGTTCTACACCAAATCACATGAATTCTTTTGGCCTTGGTATACCGCGACCAGCTCCCACGAACAATGCTCTTTCGGGTTAGTATTCTCGTAATTTCCTTCATAATTATTATCGTCATGTGGTGATCGTAAATCTATTTTATGTTCACTCTGTTTGTTCGTGAACGATTTACCAATATTTTGGAGATGTATCTTTTTATTTTTTTGTATGAATTGGATGTAACCAGTTAGTGTGAATAATTGTGTACTTGTGGCGAGCAATAGTGTTATCCAAGTATAAAACTGAATTCTTGTGACTTTGCAAAAAATTTATTCAAATATTATACATGAGTCATTCGTCTAGTGTGCTGTTTACAGGAGCCCAACCACCTCAACAAAATGCTTATCTTCCGAATGGAAACCCCCTTCTGAATTCACAAGGTAATTTTTAATAACGATATAATATTTTATGGTACGTGATCGCTGCAAATAATAGCTGATTTCGAATTGGTGTTTGAAGGTATTAGTAAGTGCGCGGGCGATGCAGTGTATGCGTTCAAAGATTGGTGTGATATTAATAATCAACAACAACAACAACAATTTCATCATCAAGCGCTACATCAGAAAGGCGGATGGAATAATTTTGGACCTATCGCGGACTGGACTTCGATTGATCCAGCTATCGTTAGTTCTAGGCCTCTTCCATTCCAAACTACCAGTACATGGCAGTTTCCACATGTTCATCCTACACATGCTGTATCACATAATGCGCAACAGGTAAGAAGTCAGTTTTATAATATTTCTCTTCGCCGTTTTGAGATCTATGACGGATAAATTACAAAACTACAATAAACTGTAGTTTTAAGGATGTATTGGCTGTACAGTCAATCCCAAAGGTTTATGCACTTTAGAAACGCATTTTTTAAAAGGAAAACAGACGTCAGAAGAACATTGCTAATAATAAACAACAAGAAAATTTTTTTATTTTTCCGAGATTTTTCCAAGGGGTACCCCTTCAGATTTTGCGAAATTTTCGTTTTTGGCCAATAACTCCCAAACCGTTGGACATACGGAAAAATTGCATAGGACCTTTCTTGTAGAGAAGGACGAGATCTACAATTTCCATGTAAATTTTTTTCGCTAGCGTCAATAGTTAACGAGTAATTTGCAAAAAACTGTTTTTTTGTTTTTCGTCAATAACTCGTAAAGTATTAATGCTGGCAAAAAACTTTTATACAGAAATTGTAGATCTCGCCGTCCTCTACAAGAAAGATCCTATGCAATTTTCCCGTAAGTTCAACGGTTTAGAAGTTATTGAGGAAAAACGAAATTTTTTTCCAAAAGTTCGCCATTTCGACGCTGGAATGG
>NW_017176565.1:481273-482301 GCF_001652005.2 Ceratina calcarata | reverse complement strand
CATTGTTCTTCCAACGTCTGATTTCTTTTTAATTATAGGAATTGCGTTTTTTTAAGGTACATAAACTTTTGGGATTGACTGTATAGCCAATATATCCTTAAGTGATAACTTAAACTACAGTTACATAAAACAAGTGCCGACCGTTGTTATTTCATAAGGAACAGAACGCACCGACACAACATTGGGCAATGCAACCACCCCCAGGTTTTGCTGCGCCAGCGACTACGGGGCAGCTGAGTAATCAACAACCCAGCACAACTGCACAGCCGCACACTAAACTTATCTCAGCTGGATCGGATATCGAAAGTAAGTGTCGGTGTCCATTCCTAACGATCGACGAACCATTGAACGTGATAACGAAACTATGTTAAACGCAATTTCATTTACAGATTTATAAATAAATATGAATACGCGAGATGTACAAGTGGCATGATAAAACATCTATACGAGACAAGGTGAAAGTCAGCAATGATACAAAAAACCCGACAGTCTGTTACGTACGTTTTCCTGACCCGTGTCTATATACATATATCAATTAATTTTATTCTGATACTTTATTCCCGCTGGATGAGTATTTATCGTTGAGATAAGTATTAAAACATAACTGGAATATAATTTAACATGAATACTTTCGTATACGTGCGAGGAATACAAGTCTATACATCTTCTGGATAATATTATCATATTTAATCTATAGTAAATTCGAGCTATTCACAAGTCTGGCAGTCGTCTTGCTACGATTACGTTTACGTAGGATGAAATGATGGAAGGTATAAAAGGCAATGATTTATGATTTATAATTAACATTAAATAAGATACTTACGATGGTAATTATAATAAACAAAAATTTTTGTGTATATATTACTCGAATCCAAGTAAATATTATTCAAGCGAACATGAGAAATGCTTTTTTGTGTAAATAAATACATCATACATTTTCAGGACATATATCCACGAGTAAAAATTTATCACGCGATGAAAGTTTACAAACGATTATTCTTCTCGTGTATCGATACATTTTTTATTTA
>NW_017176565.1:466630-476630 GCF_001652005.2 Ceratina calcarata | reverse complement strand
TCTCAGGATTTTTAGATCTTGATAAGTAGTAAACAATCGGTACTTTTCCTCTCTCAAATATCAAGCGAAAAGCCCTCTAACAACGTATTTACGTAGAACGCACTTTACAGTTTTCATCAGAGATGAAGATTCATGAAAACAAGTGATGAAGAGGTCTTCATCTTTTGTTTTCATGAATGCAGGAGTTTTCTTAAGGATGTAATAATATTTTTATTATTTCGTTCGACGTTGCAAACGATCAAATTAAATTCATTACTATTTTCAATTCAAATTTTGTCCATAACATAAATACTATTGAAAATCTGAAGTCGTTTTATTATTAATACGCACAAAATAGAACGTATTCAAGTTTATTTACGTCAAACCTGATCGAACTTATTGTTAGCTAGAAATGTCAGGCGTACATTGCGCTCATTTATATACATGTATTTGAATTATGTATTTGAGGGAGAATGCACTTTCGAAATACGTACTACCAGAGATGAAGTTCAGAAGTTGTAATTTTATGAATAAACACCAGTTATTGTTGTTATAAGTATGCAATATCATATATGTACAGCCAGAAAGCTAAGAACCGACCAACCGACCACGACCGTTCGCCGAGTAATTTGTTGCTGGGGGTGAAGAAATCGGTCCACTATTATTATTCATTATTTATAAACAGTCAAAAATTTAACGACATTGTTTACGCTTTACTGAGATGAAAATTGTCAAATAATGGCCGATGCATCATTCACCAAGCCAACAAACGATTCGCAATTCCTTCGAAATGAACCTGCTAATTACACTGCCGGTATTTTAACCTTTTACAATAAACAAATAATTCTGTAATTGTTCATTTTTAAATGCATCTTGAACGAGAGAAAAACATTTTATAGAGATTCGACAAATGATGCATGGATTTGGGGATAGTAGCGAGCCGTTAATTGAGTCTGCGAAGATTATAGAGGAAGTTGTTTTACAACAGATGCGAACGATAATAAAAAAAGCTTGCGAAGTCTCCGAAATGCGAGGGAATTCGAGGAAGAGCATTTGTATCACCTCGGAAGATCTGATTTTTTTGTTACGTAAAGATAAAATCAAGTTACAACGACTTTTAAAATATTTAGGCAAGTAAACTCTGTGGATTAAGAGAGATTATTCTTTAAACTTAGTGTTCTTATCCTAATACATTTTATAGATTTGAAAGAATTCAAGTCTTCTATACACAAAACGATAGATAATGAAATACCAGAAGAAATCGTGCAGAATAAAAATGAGAGATTGAAAATGAAAGGACCGCTTCAAAGTTTTCTTAATCTCATTGACAGTACCGGTGAACTGCTTGAAAATGCTTCTACGATAGACGAAGTCAAGCAACAACGATGTATTCGCGCTGAGATTGTAACAAGATCAATGGACGAAGCTAGATATTTAAAATTTAGCAAAGCACGCAATGCATCGTTTGCAAATAAAAATCGTCACAAGTTCAGTGACTGGATAGCGCCAGAAAGTGAGTTGTATGTACTGAAGTTACGTTGTAAGTAACAACTTCATTTATACATTGTTCTATTATTGTTCAGGTGATATAACAATATCAAAACAAGCTTACACAATTTTGGGATATTTGGCATATGAAGCAGTAGCACAAATTGTAGATTTTGCATTATTAGTGAGACAGGACCAAAATAAGATATACGGTGATGCTATAGATAGACTTAAACTTAGTTATGTTAATCCACATACGTACAAACCGTATTATCATGGCAAGGTTTGTTACACTATTTTCAATATGCTTCTATCAAAGTCTAGAAAAAGAAACCATGAAAAATGATTATCTTATTTTTTAACAATCAAGGTTGCTGTGACAAAGCCAATAACACCTGCTGAAATAATTGAAGCCCTTAGACGATATTGGTCTCCACAGTTAGATATGACAGGTCCGTTTAATCGTGCATCGATAAGAAAACCACATTTAAAACTACTCTTCTGTTAAGATAGATGAATGCGGTAAGAATTAGTTTAATAATATACCAAGAAAAGTACAAAGAAGATATCAGTATTTTACATTAACGTTTAATAGGGTTTCACCTTGATGACTAACATAAAATAATAGAAAGTATTTTAAAATTGACCATTATTTATTGACAAGTTCCTGTACCTCTTACAGACTATCTTATTAGATTTTTATCAGTAGATGTACACGTGATACAAGTTATTACATAAATTAGCGGAATTTTATTTTTATTACAAAGTCTTTCGATCATGCGTCCTATTAATTAACGCGACATTATACACTATTACCTTATCTATATTTTCTTTATAATTACAATACTTTCTGTACATTTACAAGTGATAGTCCCTGATTCCATTTTAAAGATAGAATTATACTACACACGACTTTGCACTAATGTGTGATACGTTCTGATAAAATATGTATTTGGATCTTTTCCTTCGATCATCTCGCAGTACATCGAAAGTCTTTCAAAAGAGATATTCCTGTAAATTCCGTCATTGAACGTGATAACTACGATGTTTCTCTTCTTAACATTCATTGTGCTAAATATATTACTTAGTATCTACAAATTTGAGCTAATCTTACAAATTTCACACGACGTTTCAAGAGTTCACACAAATGCTAATTTTGCTTCGACATCATGGTGAGAGCAATGTCGACACTCGTACTTTTCCTTCCGCGCCACCAGTTATACAAGTTCCAGATTGATTGGCAGTAGACCAGTCGCAACACAGCGTACCTTTGTGTCCGCCTAATTCTAGAACCTTTGCTTGTGCACCTGGTGGCATCTGAAAATTATTTACATTCGAATAAATAATGGATCCATTAGATTACCCGAAAACTATAGTTTAGCAATGAAAAACGCGTACTTTGTAAATATTTCCCCCAGTTTGCGTGCAGAGTAGCATATAATTACCACTTTGGTCGAAAGTAAACAGCTTCCCATGAACCGTATTCTTCTCTACCTTAATTTTAGTTTCCCATAAAATTTTACCGGAATGATTCAAGCTCCTTTGACACAATTTTCCGTCCTCGCTTTGTGTACAGATGTTCGTGTAATCGTTAATTAGTTCTATATCGATGACCGGGCTCGCGTGACAGCTTATATTATCAATAATTTCATTCCGTCTCAGGTCGTGTATTAAAATATTCCCATTGGATAATCCCGTGATGAGCAGTTGCCCGTTATGATTAAATGCAGAACATAGTGCAGTCACGTTTTGTTCCATCGGTAGAGTTCTCTCCAATTTTCTTGTTTTTATATCGTACAATAATAGTTTCCCTTCGTTCGAGTCCGACACGGAACACACAAACGTAGACTCCGTTGGATTGCACAACAGAGTGATGATTCGAGAACTCTCATGGTGAATCTCCCATAAGGTTTTACAATCACGAGTATCGTGCAATTGGATCAAGCCATTGTTATCACCGTGTAAGAAATAACGCTCATTCTTTGATATCCAGTCCAACGCTGTGATAGCTTTATTTGAATTTGCTGGGGCAGAGGTAAACGTAGAAACAGTCCTAGTAGTAAGTGAAAGAAGCAAAGTTAAAGTCTGCGCGAATTTCTGTGGTGTGAAATATGGATTGCGTAAATATCCAAAAATAATTACTTTGGTGACGGTATCGGAGTCCACACTTTGATAATACCATCTGCATCGCCTGTAGCAACATACGAACCGCTTGCATTACTTTTACATTGAATTATCGACGTTTTGTGTTCCGTGTACTCTTCCTGGAAACGATTTTCGTTTGAAACGTTTCTAAAATACTTTCCGTAGACTGAACAAGCTTTTCACCTGGCTAAGGAGTATGTAGGTAGAATCGATTTTATCTTTGGCTTTTCGTTCAGCTACCGCGTCTATGGACGAATCTCTTTTTCTAGTGCTTGTCAATCTCGAATCACAGCTGATGCTTCTTTTGTTAACGGGCTCGGATTTACTGATCGAATTTATTTTGCCTTTCGTGTTCGTTCTTTTCGTCGATGCCATTTCTGGTTCCGCAATTTTCTTCATACTCGTCCCAGGCTTTCTGTTTAGAATCGGACTTGAACCGCCGCCTATATTTCTTATGAGGTTTCTCAACGTTTTAGGATTTTCTAATAAAGGAGATTCTCTATTTAAGTAGTAAGAAAAATGTTAGTTAAACAGTTGGCATAGCGCATCGAATTGTTTCATTAACGCATGAAAATATTTACTGTGCTATAATATAAAAGTCGTCCATGAGCGGCGGATGCTGAGGAGCTGGTCCTGGATTGACATCCATTACATTATCTATTTTAACGGACTCGCTTAAGCGTTGCCTGAGTACTTCGTTCTCTTCTTGAAGTCGTTTCAACTTATTTGTATCCTCATCTATTGTAAGCAACGTTGGTTGAGGCATACACTATAATTAGCAAGCATTACAGCATGAAGGCTTAAGATCAATATTACTAGTTATGGTTAACATTTATTCTATGGTATGAAAAGAAGGGATTTGTAATATGAGGCACGATGCAAAATACCTTTCACCTACTTGAAAAATGGTAGCAAGGAAATTGTGCAAAGACACTAACATAGTGTCCTGCCACTGTCTACTAAAGTGCACGGAGTATGTTGGATTGTCTTCAGGATTCTTAACAAATGGTAATGCTGCGGAAGTGAAAAATAAAGATAAAACATACCAATATTTAAATACAATATAAAGTAAGAGAGTAAGTATAGAGTAAGAAATAAAATAGCTTACCAAACCATTCTTTCCATTCTGAATGGCCTTGTAATTCTGGAGTCATTTTTGTAAAAAATTCTTGAATCCGATCTTGTTTATTATTCACAGCTGCATTAACCAGGTACATCTTTAAAACAGCATTCTCTAGCTTTCTTACAGCTGGTGTAAAATGACTTTCCAAACGAGAAAACATTCGTGTGTCTAAATGCCCCCATAATTCTCTCAAAGATGCTAGATCGTAATTATATATGTATTGCATCAATTGATCCACGATTTTGTCGACCTGACCAAAAACGAGTCGTAAATGACATGAATTAAGTTTATATTTTCTAATCGTAATTTCCTTCAAGCTTACCCTGAACCCTTTCTCCTTCTCCGCTTTCAAATCATTGTCGAAAGCTTTCAAAGTTTGACTGAAACCTCTGAACAGCAGATATTCCTTGACCAATTCGTCTACATACTGAATGTGAGACATTTTCCCTCAATTCTCTTCGAAATATCAATTTTCTCTTTTATCTGACAGACGTATGTTGTCATCCTTTGGCCATTTTGATGTTTGCTGAATATGCAGCGAAATCCAGCTTTCGTTTATCGTCTGACAGTCAATGTTACCAACATTTCGTTATGTGGAGGCAGAGAATCACAAGAGATCAAAATATAAAATTGATCGCTCAGGATCTTGAAGTCGTGATCAGGCTTCTTGCAAAAATACTGTATGAAAATAGCTCGATATATAATGTTAGATGTTAGATAGATGTAATGATATTTCTGTTCTAACTAATTTAACCAAGCATTTATTTCTTATATTTTGTAATTATAATATGAATTGATTCTAGTAGAACAATATTTTTATTAATTATAATCGTACTCCTCATAATTATTCCCACAACATCCAATACAACTCGATGATTATCGCCGATATCTGCGGGTGTAAGTTTTGTAAGGTATTCGTTTTATAATATCACAATAATATCCTCACAATTTAAAATGTAGCAGGAATGAGGAATCATCTTCAAGATAGAAGGAGCCGAGTTTTGGGGGGTATAAAAGGAAGAGCATCGAGCATCGCACAGAACACAGAACGCACCGGCAGTTGGCTGTGTCGTACCACGGTGTATTGTGTGTCTGTCATGTAATTGTAATCTGTCGTGACCGTACCGTAATCGAGTATTTATGGCGTACAGCAGCCAGTCTTCAATTTTCCCTTGAACCTCGATCGTTTATTACTTTATTTTCCGTACTTATCTAAAATCGTGATGTACCTTCCGCGCGATTGTTTCAGTGCATTGTATAATTTAATGATTCAAACGTATACTTCGTGGAACGTTTTACCTTTATTGCTTATCAAGCACCGGCTTATTTATCAACACCAATTATCGTTTAGTAATTATTTTGTAGCGAAAAGTCGTATTTAATTTATTTATTTAATTAACATATCCATTTGTGATCGTAATTGTATTTATATCTTAAATTAAGGAATATACGTGCGCGAAAATATAATATTTAAGAAAGTGGATAAACGAATAGCGTATTAGGAATTTTAATTGAGAATAAAAATTTGTCTCTGCAATTAATGCATCCTGCAAGAAGCAACATGTTCTTCGTTTGTGTTACCGTCGGCCTTGTGTTACTGGCCTCCAAGTACCGCAAAAATGTCTTTCAAAGCGTCAAACAGCTTTGTCAAAGTATAAAGACTAAGAGCAGTTCTAAGCAGAACGATAATAGAAAGAAGGATTTTAAAATTACATTGGATAAAATTATTTTGGCTGATACACCAGAGAAATGTGATTACGCCATTCAACGTATTCGCTGGTAAGTATAATTATCTCTATCAATACTAGACCTATAATATTCTGTGTATTAGAAGTAGTAGATATACTGAACGGTATGCTTACATTTTTTTCTCAAGTTGTATCTGACTATGAATTCTCCAGCGTACGGCAATGTTGACACATATATATTTTTTTTTGTTTAAGTTACAATTCCACTTACACAAACTCTTTTTCTACTTATGAAATTTATTTATATGCTTATTAATCATGACAAATTAATCTTTCATTGAAGCAATTTATCGGATAATGTACTGGGATTTGATTGCGAGTGGGCTAACGAAGGACCCGTATCCTTGCTTCAACTTGCTACGTTCAATGGAGTGTGTGGTCTCTTTCGCATTAATAAAATCGGATACATCCCACAAAATCTAAAGGTATGAAACATCTAACTAAACAATGTATCAAATATTTATGTAAGCAATTATTTCAGGAACTGTTGGCCAGTAAACAAATTCTTAAAGTTGGAGTTGCTTCGTACGAAGATGGACAGAAAATAATAGCGGATCATGGATGCAATGTTTGCAGCACGCTCGATCTGAGAACTTTGGCACAACGTGCAAATTTGCCTTGTCCAAAAAGCTTAGCTGCAATGAGCTTACAATATTTAAGTTTGGAAATGGATAAATTAATTGAAGTGAGATGTAGCGACTGGGACGCTGGCACTCTTGCTGACGAACAAGTAGCGTACGCTGCTTGCGATGCGATTGCGTCTGTTCTTATTTATGACCAGGTTGGTGAGAGCATACAGCTTTTAGTAATTTATAATGGATCAGATATACAAACATTCGTTTTTCTTTCGCAGATCGTGCAAAGGATGAAAGAAAAATATTCTCTATGGCAAAACTTGATAGATTATATAAAAAGTCTATGTAATAGAAAGTTAAATACGCAGTTCCACAACTTGCCTAATGGTATAATCGATACAAGGTAGAGAGATATTCTAAATGTTGAAATGTTTACATTTATTTGTACGTATTCGTATATATTATACCTTCACCTTGAACTTCAGGTTCAGGGCTCAGCCAACAAACACAATTGTTAATCAGAAGAATATGAAGAATAGTAACATCGACAAGATTAGAAATATGAAAGATTTGAATATGAATAATACCGTCGGACACAAAAGTAACATACCTACGAGAAATAAACCGTTGTACCATAATTGTTATTTGCAAGCCCCGGACGGGGAGATATTGTGTACATGCGATCGGAAGAAAGCTGAATGGTATATAAGCAAACAATTGGGAGAAGTGATTGAAAAGGAACCATTTACCGTGAGATTGAAGTTCGAGCCATCAGGACGTGCCTTGGGTGAAGTTGGACAATACTATACCCAAGTAAAAGTCAATCAGTGTGTAGTTTGTGGAACATCGGACAACTTTATTAGAAAGAACGTTGTGCCTCGAGAGTACCGGAAATATTTCCCCCGTAAGTCGCGCCGTAATCGATTTGATACGCGTATGACAGAATAAGGTTCATAAGATTAAAAATATTTTTTAGTGGTGATGAAAGCTCATCAGTCGCACGACATACTATTGTTGTGCCCAACTTGCCATGAAATCAGCAATTGCCATGATCTGCAGCTCAGAAGAAAGTTGGCAGACATGTGCGATGCACCGCTGGCTGGCCCATTGACTCACGTACGTAACAAATATGTACACAACTGGAGGAAACTACACTCGGCAGTCAAAGCTCTAAGAGAGAGTTCAACTTTGCCCGACGCACGACGTAAGGAATTAGAAGAGTACATCTTAGAATGTACGAACAAGCAACAAGTTACACCGGTTTTACTAGATTTATTGAATAACGAATTAAAAAATGCTATGGCTTCGGGACCAAACTGTGATCAATCCAAGTGTCAGTCTCACGGTTTAAAGGTATTGTAATTAACACTTGATTAATAATAGACAATGCATACTTCCATGTGTACATTCATGTACTGCACATGATTGTTTTTTCACAGGTGGTCCAATACTTTCAAAGAAAAGAAGCAGGATTAGTTGAATTGGAGCGTATGTGGAGGGAACATTTTCTTTTGACTATGAAGCCAAAGTATCTACCGAACTTATGGTCTGTTCGTCATAATCAAGAAAGGCTAAGTATTCGACAGTCTCAAAACAGAATTGAACCACAAGATGCAAAGGTAGCTGGTTTGGCATATTGAATTTTAAACATTATGTACATAAAGGACTCGTAAAAGAGCGAGTACTTGGATTAAAAGACTGTCTTATAAATTTGTATCACACCTCATGTGCATATATTTAAATGTATATACATATATTATTTATATATGTACATATACACAGACATACACGAGATTCGACAGTGGTTTTATTTCCTCCTCCTTCGTTGTATATCAAAATGTATCGCGAGTTATTTACAAGAAATATAGACTGAAATGAGTATGATTTAAATAATATCTCCTTTTATTTTGATACTATATAAGCTTTAAATAGTAATAAAATATAGCTATGCTAAATTTTGTCCATTCAATGCTTTATACTATTTATTTATGATTAAAATGTTGTTAGATTTATATACAGAGGGAGATCTGAGAATTAAATTTAGACTAATACAAGAATGTATTAAGGCTGTTTCGACGTTTCTTGTCGAACGGAATCATCCGTCTTTGGTGGGACCTTCACATTCTTCAGTTCCTCATCGATACGTTCTTTGGCGCGTACAACTTTCGACTGAATATAAAAAGAACCACCTTTCGATCTATCATTAACTTCCATGAGATACTTATAATTACGTTCGATAGTGTCTATTTGATCCACGCGATCAACGTTTAAAATTTGTAGCGCTTCCTCTAAGGAAATACCGGTTTTGTAATTGGTCGCAACATGTTGCGTACCTCGTACACCGCCGCCCGTTTTACGTGCAGCCGCTTGACTCGCTGCGATTTCTTGTCGTAATGCACGTGCAAACGCTTTGACAACGACTTGCGTGCCCATTACAATTATTTGCACCAAGTGTTTCGCCATAACCTCTTCCTTCCGATCGTTCAGCCGCTTACTGTTGAATTGATTCTCGATGCACTCTCTCCTTATATCTTGGCTTTTAAACGATGTTTGCTCCAAGGAAGATTCGTTTTTTAAGGCATTTGGATAATGACACTGCTTTTTTTCAAATTTTATCCTCGTTTCTTTATATAATGTATCTCTTGCACGTTTCACGCTGGTGTTGCACCATTTCTGAAGTAAGTACGCGCCATTCGCGTATTTTCTTGCACAGACGCACTTTAATAATCATTTGTATAATTATATATTAACCTTTCGATATCGAATACAACCGATATAATAATATTTCTAATGTAAAATGTTACACGAATTTATACGTATATATATATATAGGAAATTACTCACCAACAATTTACTCTATTACGCCTTTTACATAATATGTATGCGTTTACAACCTAATAGAAATACTTTGCTAGTAAGTAAAAACCGTTTGTTTGCTGTAT
>NW_017176565.1:446306-466202 GCF_001652005.2 Ceratina calcarata | reverse complement strand
ACTACTTTCATTATTCATTAAATAACTTTATATTTACACTCTGTTGGTCGATTTTATTATAAAGTAGAATCTATTTTCTTTTTTTTTAACTCCTTGCCAAGACGAAATGAAAACATATTTTATTCTATTAATGCACATTAAACATTAAATGTACACTCAGTCAGGTATCGGCAGTGTGTTGAAATATTTCAATGCATTAGCTGCACATGTATTTTCTAAATTATAAACTGGATGAATTATTTTCACTAAATTTAAGATTCTTGATCCAATGATCAATGGCCTTGGAGAATTTTGCGCAACAGATAATCCGCTGAGCGCATAACACGTGTGATACACGTCTTGACTTCTGAAATCAAACGTGACAGCAGTTTATAATAGTAGTTTTGTAGTAATAGTTACGAGAAAAGGGGAAAATTGATCGTACATTCCGGGTTTGTCTAAAAGGCTGCCATGGGGATGTTGACAACACAGTAATAAGTACTCTTGTAAGGCCTCTTGATCAAACAGCCAATGACAGCCATATACATTGTCTTCCATACTTAAAATCGCATGAAGCAATGGAAAAGCTCCACCCTGCCAAAAGGAGTAACAACCATCCACCAATTTGTTTGTTCTCCCTTGAAATCCACCCTCCAAACGCATTTGCCTGTTTACTATCCATCTCTGAAACGAGACATACACGTGACTAAAGGATTCTTTAATACATATAAAGTTAATAATATTAGCTGAATACCAGAAATGATCTCAGACAAAACAACTGAGGTTTCCCAATAAGCATAAGTGCTGCTAACCCACAAAATGCATATCCACCGTGAGCTTCCATGCCAGGAGCAGCTCCAAAACCACCTTCCCATGTTTGACATGCAGCTATCCAGTTTTCGGTTTCTTTGAATATCTCAGGAGTATAGATATTCGTTAATTTCGCTACAGAAAGAGCACAGTAGACCCCTCTTATGTCTTGCTCTCCATCCTTGTGTATACAAAAAGATCCATCTTCCTCATGCAACGATAATAAAAATTGTTTAAGTGCTTTTCTAAAACATGTAAGAAAAAGGAGTTTAGAAAAAGTATCGCCGAGTGGTTTCGTGAGTTTCAGTAATAGTTTATATCTTCTTCATATATCTACCTATCAATTATTTCGTAAGCCTGAGGTGTGCCAATAGTGCATAGTGCATTTATTGCTGCGTAAGTAGAGGCCAAATGTGGTAGCTGCCCTGGACCTCCTCCAAAACCACCTTCTGGTGATTGACATTTGCCCAAGAAGGCAACAATTTTCGAATATTCATCGCTGTCTAAACGTTCTCCTAAGATCTGAAGGGAATGTAGAATCCAGTAGCATAACCATGGTCTGCTTGAATCTAACTAAAAAGTAACAAATGAAAGATAGTATGGATAAAAACCTTGAATAACTGCAAGATCAGCTATTAAGTACAGTTGTACTGGTATTAAATACAATATTTACCTGATAGGATTCACTTTGGCGGAACAATGATTTTTTTAAAAATGAAATATGTTTCTGTCTCGTTAAGATAGGCACATTTCTCAGTTTGTATAACTTAAGTACTTCAGTTTCTACTTCAGCCTACAATGCGAGAGTTAAACAATAGTTAAAAATATACATATTGGATAAATAATTAATTGATCAATTAAATCGGCTGTTTACCTGTTTTGCCGAAGTTGCACTTTGCCATCCCTCATCGTCTTGTTTTTGCTTTAATATTTCGGCGTAAGTTCTAACGCGAGGTTCACCGGATTCATTACTCACTGAATTCCACATAATCTATCAAACACGTAGATCGTATTAACAACAATTATGATACAGTTTAAATATACGTGAAACGGGTGAGAATTATAATAAAAAATTTTAAATAAAAGGCAATAAAAGAGGATCTCTAAGCCAAACAAAACTGCGCTTCATTGATAGAACTTTGTATATATTACATTTTCTACAGTTCGATAATATATAGGATAACTGTGTCACTTTTATCGTATTATCGTCGTACATATATATATATATACATATATGTATCTTATATATACGGTAATTACAGAAGAATTAGGAATGAAACGTCAAAACCAGTATGATACGAACTACGCCTATTTAATCGCAAGTTGCGCTTACAACAAATATGCAAATGATTAAAATGTGGAAAGAAACCTTTAGTTAATAATCTCGTCGTACGGTGGTGTGCTTCGTTTCCAGGCAGGTTAATTTAATTCGAACGTTTTTCTATATTCGAGAATCGTTTCTTTCATCTCGTGTTCGTCCTAAAATAGAACATCAACGATGCACATTAAGACGAGTGTCGAGTTTTCGCCGAAAAAGTTCGTCGTTCATACATTTTACGGTGAAAAGACTTGCTTCTGCTGGGAGGAGAACAATCTTGTGATATTCCGCTACACGAATCGCGATGACATTTCCGCTGAGGTTCTGACAACTCCAGCTCGGATAAAGACAATACAATGTTTCGGTGATCGAGCTTTTGTAATTTGCGTCCCGCGGGGCACTTACAAAATCTCGAAAGACCGAAAGTTTGCTGTTCTGAGCAGCAGTGCTATTGGAATGGGCACTGTATTTTACGAAACACTGAAACCGAGAGACAATTATCTTTACTTGGACAATAAACAAACAATGGCACATAAACTGCTGTTTGAACTGTCTTCCAATGAATGTTCGGCGGATCAGTTGTGCGTTTATCTATTAACAGCAGACACTATTGCAAGACAATTTATGACAGCTTTAACGTCCAACGATTCCAATGTTGAAAATTTATGTATAATCGCAGAAGCTCAGAATGTGTTTGTATTATTCAAAGAGACAGTACAAATAATCTATCACACTATACATCCGATTAAGGATATAATACCTGTACAAAAAGATTCAAGGATTGCAGGATTACTTTTTCTCACCAGATTAGATGAAATTATTTTAATACGTTCTAAACATGATAAACTTGTCTTCGAAAAAATTTACTTGGGTACACAGATCGAAACTATATGTGCTGGTTTCAGTCAATTATTAACAGATTCATTATGGATCGTTTATGTCTGTGAATCTAAAATGTATTATGCGAGAAAGCAATTATTAGTTGAAGATGTTCAACAGATAAGAGTTCAGGATAGAAAGTATGTTTGTTTTCAGTCTTACGATTCCAAAGAGATTTTGTGTTTGACACAAGACAAAGAGTTGGTAGAAATTTCGATAAGCACGATAGAAAGAAAATTATCAGAGATAAACGATACTTCTATTAATTTACATCCTAGTATGTTAGATGTTACATTTATGATGGATATATTGTACAAAGAAAGCCAAAAGTTACATTCCCTGAACGAGATATTAACGATAGAAGAAGACAAGTTAAAAAGGATAAATTTATATGCTCATAAATATACGGTGCGGTCGTGCCCAAAGATGACGATAAATAGGATGGCTAATCAATTATACTGGTCAATAAATTTCGAAGATGCCTTACCAAAAGGCAATATAGTTGTCTTTAACGTAAAATTGGGGTATCAAAACTTTTTTTCTATGAAAAGAATAGAGCAACAAACTGCGATCGATATTCACATACCTGAACATCTGACAACGCATCGTTTACAAGTTTCAACAGATTTAGTAATCCTCAAAGAAGAAAACTGCCCTTGGTTAGTTATTAAAAATTGTATAATCAATTCGGAACAAAGTAAAAAGAAGAAAAAGTCAAATTTTATAAATTCTAAGATAGCTATGCTTGAAAATTTAATACAGGAAGGGAACATTACGATGGACAAACTGTCCGATATTAAAAGATCTGTTAGGAAAGAACTGAATGATATTTAAAAGAACTTAAAAAGAATTTAATGTTGAATTGATTTTATTAGAAATAAATATGATTTTTATTCAACTTTTGTACACACGGATGTAGACATACATATAAAATACTATAAATTACGTTATACTACTTAATCGAATAAATAATTGTACATTGTAATTGTAATTTTTGAAACATCTCTCGTAGAGTTCTGTGTACACATCTTTTCCCCGTACATATTCGTAGACCATGGTATATGCAATCAATTACGAATTGTAATATCATAATTTTTCCGAATTTGGTACTTCGATGATACTACCAACTATGCCACAGTCAGAATATTTCTTTAAATTTTTTAATGGATTTCCTAAGCTACTACCAGTTCCCAAGCGAGTTTGAAATGCTTGCAATGATTTCGCGTTCTTCTTCGGTCCTGCGTTCTCTGCGCTTCTAATAGAATTGCTGTCGAGTCCTCGGCGTTTCCACAATTTAGCGATACATACGACACGAAAATTCTCCGAGAGTACTCCGTAAAGTAATGGATTAACTATCGTGTTTAATTGCGCGATAATCAAAGTCCAAACGAAGTGATGAGACCTCAAAAAGAAGTTCGTGTCATCAACGGATCTTTGTCCGTCTACGTAGATCAGTAACATCATAATAGTGATCGGTAACCACATTACTAGCACCGCTACCACGTTCAACAGCAGTATTCGTACCACACGAAGATGTTTGTACAAGCGCGTCTCTTCTTGTTGAGATAGACTTCCGGTGCGGCCGCGGCCTTTCTTGCTGCCAGTAAAAGACGTGCAGGACATTTTTCTTCCGGCCCAAGGTAGTAATGTCCCCACTACAGATAGTTCGGAATCTCTTCTACCTGTTGCGCTCGCACCGCCTCCAACACCATCACCACAACCGCCGCTAATTCCTCCGCTACTACTCTCCAGACCCTGTGTATACATAGTCATTTCCTTCGGTTAATCTCGTTAGAAAGTATATATAAGGGGAAAGAAATGTGCGACGGTTACTTGTGCTATGCACGGTACGGCCCACGTGCTCCGCGTATCGAGGATCTTTTGAAAGATTCGTTGATAATGGTAGACCAGAAGAACCATGGGCAAAAGACAAGCCAGGACGATGATCGGTATCGTGTAACATAACGAAATATTCAGGATTTCGGTCCGTGGAAAAACTAAAGTGCAAATGACTTTATCATTCACGGGTTCCTGCGTCAAAATGCGTAATATTCATTTAGATAAAATATATCTGTTCCGCGGTGTATCGAATGAAACGAAGCGAAAAGCAAAAGTATTGCGAACCTTTTGTTTAAACCAGAATACGACCGGTAAAAAAACGAGAGACGCGATGATCCAAGTGATGAGACTTGTGATTACGACTCTGGTCCTTGTTAAAGCACTCCTGTAAGGTGCTATCGTTAAACATCGATGCCTGTCCATTGATATGAACGTCAATGTCCATAGAAGCACGAAGCCGCAGACAAACTAAAAGGTATAAAAGGTATCGTACTCCTCTCCCAATTTTATTTTATTATTATAAGCTCTCGTACTCGTCTAATATTAATTACATCGAATATTATCATGAATATCGATTAACGAATCACGAACAAATTAAAATATTCCCTGCGCATAAATTTTCTCTGTTTTATCTTAATAACCACAGAGAAGAACTGATCCGTCAACAGGTGGTTTATTTATAAATCCATCCTTCGTGGCTGATTACATACCAGCCTGACTCTGAACCATCGGACAGAAAGGTCTCTATCGAATGACAATAGCTTACCTTGTTATGCGTACGTTATATATATATACTTACATACATATATATAATATGTTGTGTTTTGCTTCTATTTTGATTAAATTAAAACGAGCGTGCTAAAGCGAATCAATTGGTTATTGAGAATTTAAGCTTCCAATACATGCACGTGTAGGTATAGACGCCGTTCGTTTACATTTCGATCGATCAGAGGATGGGGTGCATATAGGAAAGGACGGTATTTGGTGACCCTACCTGAGTATAAGGTAATAGTTTGCAAATCGCATCCCCGAAACGCCACGACTGCGTGAATCTGGTGTACGCGATCGCGGGCACGCCGACGGTGAACAAAAGATCCGCTGCGGCCAAGTTCACCAGGCACATGTTCGTCGGCGTTCTCAGTTCCTTGTATCTTAATATACAACCGGCCATTCCCAAATTACCACCGACGGCTAAAACGAAGCTGGCTGCCAAAACCACCACCTGTGCATACATGCATGCTGTTTTTTACATTTTCAAATTCTTTCTCCGAATTGCCGCGGGTCGCAAACTATACGTTGTAACATTTTTAATTTTGTTATTGGGCAATCGATCCATATTCAAACTCACCTCCATCATCGTACCGATGCCTGTTCGATCTTCGAACTGGCTATAATACGTAAAATAGTATCGCGCTCCCCATCCTTCTTCGTCCTCACCCCAAAGATAAGACGAATTCATTTTTATTTCGATACTTTTTCAGCGACTAGATGATCACCATATTTTTGCCTCCGTCCCGTACGCTTTATGTCGATCGTTTTTCGATGGGACATTTCGCATTTCACTGAGTTTAAAGTCTATAGTATCGACGTTAGTCCAGTCGAATGTCCGTCTATACGAAACGACTTATCAGACCTATAACAGGCGAATCATTTGATGCAATTTAACTTGTAAACAAACGAATTGCGATCTATTAGAATCGGTTAGGATAGAAGCTATTATACTGGCATCTCTTTATAGGTATTTGTCTGTTTTGTAAAACATGCATTATCCCATGCTGAATATTCTGTATGATGCTAATAAGTAGGTTTCGCGCCCGTGACGAATTTATTTGGTCAACAACTTTTATGCCTTCACGGGTCTTTTATTGGATTTAAACTGTTCGAGCGAAACAATCGTTTCGGTTTTTATGCGCGGAGATATTTTAAAAGGTGACGGAACATTGATATCGTTCTTCTATGAAAAGAAAAGATCGAAGTTGAATTTCGCGTAATCATAAGAATTGAATTGTGCACCTTAACGACTACGGGGAGTGGCTTTCACCTCTTAAACGTATAAAATGCTTATGCCTCATTAATGACCGCGTTCTTTATTCCATTTGACCAAGAATCATAAAACCTGGTATCGAGCAATCGTTTTTTTTCTATAAAATTACTTCGTTCGATTTTTTTCAAGGAAGATCAGATTTCAATTTTTCATGCTTCCATAAATATTTGTAAAACCTACCTGATGCCTCGAGTGTCGAAAGCGTAATTATAGTATATCCGAACTTGAAACCGAAATTTTTAAACAACACTCAGGCGCGCACGCTGCGTCGAAAGGGATATAATAAATGAAAAAGTTTACACAGATGCGAGAGATTAAAGTTACTTGTAATTACTACGGGAAGCTATGTAATTTCAATTTTAATTCGTGGATCCGAACGATCATCACTGAGTACTTGTAAAAAGGCAGACACATCTGACCCCGGTACAAGATATCCGCAAACTGTCGACGGCGTGCAACTCAACGAACTCGACCGAGCTGTGTTTCGAGAACTACGGCGCAAATTGCTCCGCGCATTCGATTTCAAACGATTTTTAAAAACGAATCGTGAGTTCGTTTTTAAAGTATTATATTGCAATCGTTAAATTCATCATCGTGCACCGAAATATCACTGTTTCTGATACGTTGTTTTAGATTAGAATGCTCGTATTTCTGCGTGTTTATGTTATGACTGATCGAGCGGTACTTGGCTGGTGTGTAACCTTCAGTTTGTAAGAGAAAACGTTACGTTCTGTGCAATTCGTGAAACTGTCGAGATTTATTGATTGCCTTATACAATAAAAAAGATCAGAACTAGGCCAGGAGCAACCTGACAGAGGGGAACTTGAATAGCTATACCTATATGTCACGGATTGTCAACGATCTTCCTCAAAAGAAGGGACCGTCACGTTTCTCACGTATAGCAGCAGAAGGGTAAGAATTATATTTCCTCTCGTTGAGAAAATGCAACGGTCCGGTCGGAATGCAAAGATTCGTTCATCGGAAAGAAACCGAGTTATATCTTTTTTATGACAGACTTTTGCGTGACAACAATTTAACTCTCATCCTCCTGTCGCTACATAACTGAGAATAATTTAATAAACGAGATCGATGCGTCTGAAAACGAAATTATAGTTTTTATTTTGATAAATATATATAATATTACGTTGATAAATATTTGACTCTGCTTTTTCTTTTTGAATGTACATTTTTATCAACATACATCGATTCTACACTTACGTATACAATGTTGACGAAATTAGATACATACTGTGCAATTGTTTCTCCACTCTACACCAATACATACTCGTTTTCAGCTGATAGCAAATATGCAAGACTTTTATAGTAAGAATTCGGGTCCGTTAAAAGATTATACGTGTCGTGGAAGATCGAATAGTTTTTCGAAATATGATTTTGGCAAAATTTCTTAATTCCTTTGCTATGTAAAAATTCTATTGGTGTAAGTAGTTTACATTTATACTTATTTATAGACACTATTACACGATATCAATCGAAAGAGAACAATAATTTTTTTTCCTTTTTCACATACATGGTCCATTGATGTTCGAATACCTGTTACAAAATATAGCTTTGTAAAGACAACATAAAATTCTTGTTAACATAAACACTCTGCTTCTATACGGTAGACTGTAAATGCGCGCGAACGCGTGTATATATATCTATAAATCTCAACTAGTCGCTAAAAGAATGCATAATGATTATACATGAAACCGCAAAAATGTTAGGTGTCGTACACGGCCTGGGTTCAATAATATAGAAACACAAGCAATAAAGGACACAAAATAAACGATAAAAGAACACATAAATGCTGTACGATACACGTCCACTACTATTCCATCTATTGCAATTTAAATTTATAGTATATATACGAAGTGGTTTATAAATATATTAACGTTAACTGTAACAATATATTTTTAATTAGTACGAATATATATATTTTAAAGCTATATTATATAATATACATATAATATGTATCTTGTGTTTACGAAAAACATTCCACAAAGTTGTCCAAGACGTGCAAACATGTACGTTCACATAAAACTGTTCAAACAATAAATATATAATATATCGATATAAAAAATAAAATCTGAACGACTTTGTACAGTTTGCGCTACGCTAAAACGGACAATTGCGACGAGGGTAAGTAAGTACAATTTACTGTATAGAATAAACTGATATTACACCTACATAAACGATAAGTACTTTCAAATCTTTTTACCATATCTGTAAAAATTGTTTAAAACAAGCATTAAGAATTAATACCTATGTATGCATATAAAAAATATGGCAGTAGTAGTCTATTAAACTTTTAAGAGGGGATAACCGTAAGCCGCAATGATTTAAATGGGGTAATTGGAAATTTAATCATTATCTAGTAATTCTATACAACAAACTCTCATTCTATGTCATTCTTTGATTAGATATACTAATTGAGTACTATCACCCGCAACGAAAAACGAATGATAAATTGTTTGTTCACAGAGCACTCGGTTACCTCACAGAAGGTTTAATGACTTATTACGTAATTATTATCTCTTCGTTAGGGATACTCTAAAAACCCGAAATTTCTGTCGATGAGACACACTATTTCAAACTACGTATTCATCTCACTGAAACTTAAGATATGTATAAACGTTGAACATCGTGTTGTATATATATGCGTGACTTATTTTCCATTTCTTTTCTTTAATACAATTACCTGTATAAAGATGACAATACTTAAAAGGATTGTAAAACGTACGTTAGGCATAAAACATATTAAAATATCGAACTTGTTGAAATTCGCTGTTTCTCTATAGGGATTTCGTGCACGGTAGATAATATCGTATGTATGACTTTATGAGAATTTCCAGGCTGAAAGCAAATAATCAGTATCTTTGAACGAATAGACGTGTAGCTTGGCATCCTACAGAAATTATATTCACTCCCTATTGAAATGCATTTCATTACGCACACGATTAAACATAGTTTATGAATTTTTTTTTAAGGCACTGAATAAAATATTTATGTGTACATATGATATATACCGAATATCTCATCATTCATTCCATGCGGGAACAATTTGCCCCTCTTATTTACACTATTCACAATCGTAGAAATATAATGCAATGGATACTTGATAACTAAGTGAGAAAATGTATCATATTTCAGAGATCCCTGTATGCTCGTAGAATACGTTAGACAGTACATACATAGATGTATTCTGTTAGTTTTAGCACTTTTTTCTATAAGATAGACGGTGTTAACGCGTTCTTGGTCAGTCACGCGGTATCGAATGAACAGTTTCAATCTAGAAAATTTATAAAATCTAATTTTAAGTTTACAGTAATCCTTGCTTTTCTACGACAGTTAAAAGTAGTAAGATCGTGATTACGACCGCGTTAACGTTTTGATAGTATTTTTCTTTTAAATAATTTTCAACGCCTTTTTTGATCATGAATGATAACGGATGGAAAATTGTATACGGTAATCGGTAAATGTCATGTAAATATGTATTTCATCGACACGAATGAAATGCATATTTCAGAAGCGTCCTCTGAGTCGTGTGAGAAGGTATTATGTTAAAGTGATATTTACAGATGTTAAGAAAAAATCGTGAAGAGATAGATGTGCATTTTATGATAATAGGAAATAAAGATTCTTATGTATCTGACAGTGAGGAGACATCATTTTTGATAAGCGTTCCGCTCTTTGAGGATACGAAATATTTTTTAAAAGAGGATTAGAGAGAGATTATGCTTGGTGAAACAGTGTCCAAATGTAGGAATGCAGCATTCATCCATTATTATTATTATTATTTGATCTTTATACGTATCAAGTTATTTACGTAGGCTATAAGAAAAATTGAAAGTATATGAGTATTTGAAATTTTGGCAATCTTCCCTGAGCGTACTAACTTTACAGAACTACGATATATTTATATATATATCGTGAATGATTTTCGCACCAACTTTTTGAAACTTAAAGTACGCAAAGATCAGTTTAAATCTGAACGACTTTGTACAGTTTGCGCTACGCTAAAACGGACAATTGCGACGAGGGTAAGTAAGTACAATTTACTGTATAGAATAAACTGATATTACACCTACATAAACGATAAGTACTTTCAAATCTTTTTACCATATCTGTAAAAATTGTTTAAAACAAGCATTAAGAATTAATACCTATGTATGCATATAAAAAATATGGCAGTAGTAGTCTATTAAACTTTTAAGAGGGGATAACCGTAAGCCGCAATGATTTAAATGGGGTAATTGGAAATTTAATCATTATCTAGTAATTCTATACAACAAACTCTCATTCTATGTCATTCTTTGATTAGATATACTAATTGAGTACTATCACCCGCAACGAAAAACGAATGATAAATTGTTTGTTCACAGAGCACTCGGTTACCTCACAGAAGGTTTAATGACTTATTACGTAATTATTATCTCTTCGTTAGGGATACTCTAAAAACCCGAAATTTCTGTCGATGAGACACACTATTTCAAACTACGTATTCATCTCACTGAAACTTAAGATATGTATAAACGTTGAACATCGTGTTGTATATGCGTGACTTATTTTCCATTTCTTTTCTTTAATACAATTACCTGTATAAAGATGACAATACTTAAAAGGATTGTAAAACGTACGTTAGGCATAAAACATATTAAAATATCGAACTTGTTGAAATTCGCTGTTTCTCTATAGGGATTTCGTGCACGGTAGATAATATCGTATGTATGACTTTATGAGAATTTCCAGGCTGAAAGCAAATAATCAGTATCTTTGAACGAATAGACGTGTAGCTTGGCATCCTACAGAAATTATATTCACTCCCTATTGAAATGCATTTCATTACGCACACGATTAAACATAGTTTATGAATTTTTTTTTAAGGCACTGAATAAAATATTTATGTGTACATATGATATATACCGAATATCTCATCATTCATTCCATGCGGGAACAATTTGCCCCTCTTATTTACACTATTCACAATCGTAGAAATATAATGCAATGGATACTTGATAACTAAGTGAGAAAATGTATCATATTTCAGAGATCCCTGTATGCTCGTAGAATACGTTAGACAGTACATACATAGATGTATTCTGTTAGTTTTAGCACTTTTTTCTATAAGATAGACGGTGTTAACGCGTTCTTGGTCAGTCACGCGGTATCGAATGAACAGTTTCAATCTAGAAAATTTATAAAATCTAATTTTAAGTTTACAGTAATCCTTGCTTTTCTACGACAGTTAAAAGTAGTAAGATCGTGATTACGACCGCGTTAACGTTTTGATAGTATTTTTCTTTTAAATAATTTTCAACGCCTTTTTTGATCATGAATGATAACGGATGGAAAATTGTATACGGTAATCGGTAAATGTCATGTAAATATGTATTTCATCGACACGAATGAAATGCATATTTCAGAAGCGTCCTCTGAGTCGTGTGAGAAGGTATTATGTTAAAGTGATATTTACAGATGTTAAGAAAAAATCGTGAAGAGATAGATGTGCATTTTATGATAATAGGAAATAAAGATTCTTATGTATCTGACAGTGAGGAGACATCATTTTTGATAAGCGTTCCGCTCTTTGAGGATACGAAATATTTTTTAAAAGAGGATTAGAGAGAGATTATGCTTGGTGAAACAGTGTCCAAATGTAGGAATGCAGCATTCATCCATTATTATTATTATTATTTGATCTTTATACGTATCAAGTTATTTACGTAGGCTATAAGAAAAATTGAAAGTATATGAGTATTTGAAATTTTGGCAATCTTCCCTGAGCGTACTAACTTTACAGAACTACGATATATTTATATATATATCGTGAATGATTTTCGCACCAACTTTTTGAAACTTAAAGTACGCAAAGATCAGTTATCTATCTATATAATATTATTTTTTTCGTATTTTTGTTTTTCCTTTTTTTGTTGATAAATATTTAATTTGTTAAGTACCTAATGCCATGATAGCATTGTATGTCATAGAGGTTTTTCGTGCTCTTCGTTGTTTGGTACCTGCAATAATGACGTCGAAATGTTCGCATTTAAACATCGTCGACCATTTCCCGAATGTTAAGAGTCTTCTTGCTTTGGCAGGAGATTCGCTCTCTCTTCATCTTCCATTAACCTCTTGGCAGACATCACCCGATTTGCTTCTTGACGATTAATTTCTGTATCTAAATCTGACTTGGGTTGTCCGGGACTCGTTACTGACGGTGGCGCCTAGAACGCATACACATATGAAACAAGTGTACGTTTGCAACACAGAAGCGGCGTCATTACGACGATTAAATACGAACCTTCACTGGTGAGTTTTTCAACTTCCCGTTGTGATCACTGTACGAGGAAATGAACTTTGAATGTATGACTGGACTAGCGCTAACCGGAGCAGGCGAAGTCGGAGCAGTAGCACTGTGAATGGGAGACTGTACGGTTTCTTTTTCTTTAACTTTTTCCTTCTCCGCTTCCTTTTTAGGTTCCTTATCTTTTTCGAGGGGTAACACGGGAGATTCTGGCATGCTGCGATCATCTTCGTCCAAAGAATGTAGTAACTAAAAAAGAATCGCAGAAAAACATAACGCACTATTTCACAACTGCATGGACCTTAATATTAGGAGCATTTTATAAGATTTACCTTTTCCACTTCGTCGTCAAACTGTTGCTCTTGACCACCGGGTAACGAATCTCTTTGGCTTCTCTCCAGAAGTGTGGCCCGTTTCGCAGCCAGATATAACGATCTTTTAACTTTAACGTAGAACACTTCTGTCGCTGCACGCACCGTGTAATCGGGAACAAACGTATGACGCAGTATTGAGTCTAGATTAATTGACTGTATGCTTCCCAATGTTTGCGGATTTGTATTGGTAGGCGATTCGGCTGAAAAAATTTATTATATGAATCTACGAGTGCGGCAAGTTTAACAGGTTCAATTAAGATAAAAGATGATAAGTATTACCAACTCCAACGTTCACAGTAAGCGCTTGAGAGCCGAAGTACGTGAACGGACCGCTTTCAAACATCAGGTTCTCTTTGCCCACAGTAACTTCAACCCGTCCCTCTAAGATCAAGACGAAGTAGTCAACTGCCTTTCCTTGTTGATAGATCACCGCTCCTGGGTCATTTCTTGCTTTCTCGCGTGATTTTACTTTGATGTGATAAATAATATCTTGTTTAAGTAAACGGCGCAAAATAGGTTCTGATATTGTGTCGGGCTTAAAAGCATCTACAGCTGTGGATCATACATTAAGCTCAGACACGTCGTAAAAACGCAATAACAGGGTTCTATATAAATTTCATATTTTCTCAAATCAAAACACTTGTTCCTACTTGTAGACAAATACTGAAACATGGCCAACGTCAATTGTGGCGATATATGAATACGTTGATTTTCTTTCTTCTCTGCGAATACGGTAAAATCTTGTATCTTGTGCCTTGCCTGTCTTCTACGTTTAGTTCTATTATCCGCTGAAACGAAATGCAATTAAAATTAATCACATTCAATCATACGTAAAATTATTTTTACACGTCGCGCGAGAACAGCTTGCTTACTGAAGACATCAGTTTCATCCATGATCTCAGCTTGGATCAGTTCTTCTATAACATCTTCCAATGTAATCAATCCTATTACCTCGTAAAAGGGATCGCCTTCACCTTCGTTATTAACTCGTTGAACAAACGCCATATGGCCTTTATTGCCTGAAACAATATTTATATTTAAAGAATGTTAAGAAACTTTGGACGACTAAATTTGATAAATCCGAACCTTCTTTAAATTGCTTGAACATAATGTCTAGTGTGACGTCTTCAAAAATAAAATTACATGGATTTTGATAGAATTGGCACAACGTCTTTAGTGGCATGTTATCGTCCGGATCGACGAACGCGAGATCTTTAATATAAAGCATTGTCACGATATTCGTTCTTGTTCCCTCGTACACTGGTATACGAGAGAAACCTAGAGATTATAATAACAAACATCGTAACTTACAGTTACTTAATGTAGATAATAAATGTACAACGTGGAAATAAAGAATAAGGACCTGATTTCATAATTTCTGATACTGTCTCGAAATCTAAAATTGCATTATAGTTTAACATGTAGACGTCTTCAATTTTTGTCATGACATCTTTAACAGTTTTCTTCCGCAACTCTAATGCCCCAGCGATTATGTTCACTTCATCTTTTTCTAGATCATTGTATCCTGTTGTCACCTACAAATAATGACATTGACATAGTTATGATTTTATATGTACAAATGTCGATCTTAGATCTCGGAACTGTTAGATTATTATATTACTGGAGTACGTGTTGAGTAATTAACGGAGATTATTTACATAACTGTTACTTGTAGTAATAAACGCGCGGATCTATGCGTGTATACGTGAATACATAAATCTTGTAAAATACATTTTGAAGATAAGTTGAGATTAAATTAGCAGAGTGTAAGTGCGTAAAGTTATCTTATTTAAGTATCACAATGATAAGTAATCTAACAAACACTCCGGAGAATGTAAAAGCTTCAAATAAGCGTCAGTAGATTTATATCTTGCCTACACATGATTGAATTTAGATGTCAGTTTAATTATCTACCCTATCCATGCTCAGTCTGATAAGATTCATGTCATTACGAAGTTTGAAAAGGCATTTGATAATACGTGCTTCAAATTACATTAAGTATATAAAGAGTGATAGTAATATAGTGACTGTTAGTGACTATTAGTGACTGACTAGAGATAGTAATAAGATGTATATTGTTTTCCATACCCTCACAAGTTCTTTCAACCGCTCACGATTGTACACATTGCCGATTTCTTCTCCAAGCAGAACGTCCAAAAGTTTGCTGATAGGGTAACTTAATGGAAACGTTATTACCATAGTTAGCTTAGTAAGATAAATAGTCTTTGCTCCAATGCATAATCCATGTCTGCTGCAAATAGCCTAAAATGGAACGATACATCTGTTTAATAAATCACTTATAATCCCATGGAACGTGTAATCCTTTTAATATTCTTATCGGATAAAACGTATTATATCGTTATATACGTACCTGTGGTGAGATTTCACCGAAAATTACGATAGCCAGAGTAGAGCAAATAACAGCAACTAATCCAGAAGTTAAATCGTCCAACAGAATAGTAAACATCGAATTCACCAAAACGTTTGAGAATAAAATTGAACATAGCAAATAATTCCCATGATTTCTCACTGGCTGTATCGTTCTCGCATACTGTTTCTCCTGCAACATGTAAATTTTTATACAATTAACAATTATCAAATTTCGGACACTGAGTTATAGTCATTTGATAATTAAAAAGGTTACCTTTTCTGTACCAGTATTACAAAGTATTTTTAACTCTGTTCTGTCCATTGCCATTAATCCCAAATTTAACCCAGAGAATAAAGCAGAAAACGTAAGACACGTTAATATAATTACAACAGTAAGCCAAAGTGGTAATAATTTTTCGTATGTGTATATCTATAAATAAATGTTCATCAATAAGTGTTTTGATGCACTAACTAATAGTAATATGTTGTTTCTTCGTTTTATTACTCACAGTTTTCCATGATTCAGTGCCTTGATGTCTAAAAAGCACAGGGTTCGAATCATCGCCTCCGTTTACTGGCGGTTTCATACATATGTAAAATGGTGAACCAAGAGGCAACACAACTCTGATAGTTGCAGTGTTGTTTCTTATATTTTCCACCTATAATTGTAAAAAGGGAAGGTAGAATTACTTGCAACATAAACTTTTGATAAGAAAACAAGGTAGCAGTACTTACTGGAAATTCCTTGCTTTTAATTTTATCGCAAATAGTACCCCTTGTAGCTCGCTCATCTGTGAAAGTAATCAAAGCACCTTCTTTGATACCGTGACCAAATAATCGTATGACTGTCTTGCTGCCAGCAAGTATTTCTGGTATACCATCCTCTTTGTAACTAGGATCTTTATCTGATATTTCTACCCTCATACCCTCAATAAATGCATCTGTATGGTCTTGCTGAGTCAATATATTTTTGGGGTCATCATTCAATAATGAATTGGCACGGCGTATACGAAAGTATTTTCTGAGAATGATTGGCAGAGGAAAGAAAAGAAACAGACGAAATTAATATTCAGTTAAAAATAGGTAGAACTAATTTAAAAATAGAATTGTATAAGCTAGGAAACATTCTACAAATCGTCTTGAAATTCGTATATTAAAAATTGTCTATACTTCAATGTTTACGTAAATAGAGAATACAAACAAACGCAAACAAGGAACGCTGTCTTATTACAAATCTGCGATGTTTAATACGATGATGAATGATTAAGTGATTTTACAATACAATCTCTAGTTCTTACTAATACCAGCATTTTTACTTTATTACACAGAGATGTCGTGTTACAGAACAAAGAATATCAATTATTTATAAGGAGAAAAATTATTTTTCACCGTGTGTGGATGAAACGGAGTTATCTAATATTTAACTTACTCGGACGATACTGGAGACCTGATAGTAAAATTGCTTCCGAGATTGGTCCATGTTTCACCGAATCTGCTGACGATTCTCAGACAGAAATAGATCTCGGTAACCTTAAAATTAGGAACTTTCACGAACTTATATATCGCACGATTGCCGCTTGATGCGATCCAAACTGCATTTAATTCGTTTTTTGGATCGCAATCGTCGATAGTGGATGACCAAAGTAACGAAATGTTACTTTCGAGGCCAGTGCCAAAAACTTCAATCAGGAAATCCGAACTGGCGTATACGTGTCCCGGTGTGTCCCATTGTTTTCTACTTAAGACGTCGATCGATTTCACGCTTAGATTATCCAGTGTATTCACTCTCATAAACGCGTTACCGTTTACAAAATTGCATAGCATAAAAACAAGTAACAAAAAGGCTGCCGGTATGCTCGAGCGGACAACATGTTGCGCCATCGTGCGACAGGTGCACCTGAGTGCACCGTGACAACTTCATACAGTTCTGAGGTAGAGCTGCATTTATAATCTCGTATTCTTCCACTACGCTTGCGTATTGCAGCATTTTAGCTGCCATCCAATCACGATGAAATGAACGCTCAACGTGAACAGAAAAGCAACTACCAGAATCGATGGTTTGTGTGGTGATAAATTGGCGGGAAGTAAGTGGAAGTAGGTTAATGAAAAATTCTCGCAATTTTTAGCATAAATTTGCAGTTTACTTGTTTTTAAATTTCATATCACCTTAATTTACACAATGCCTGTCGGTAAGTAATATTTGATTCATGATATCAAGTGTCAATTACAAATGAAAAACGTTATACCAAAGTACTGAGGAATACTGAAAACGTTTTCATTTTTTATTAGCAAAGTTGAAAGTCCAACAACAAATTGCTAATATTATCAAAAGGTTTAAGTTCGATGAATTAGAAACATCGGTAATGACGACTTTCCCAGAAATATCATGGACTGATCTGAAGAGTGCATTGGTTAAACATCGTAGAGCCTTCATATCAACTAATGTGGCACTAGTTTTTAGACAACTCATTTCTGTAAGTGCTATGCTGAAGTATATTTTTATCAATGATTATTAATGTTATTTACGCATACATTTTATTTTCATGTAGGAAGCAAAGATTGAAGACAAAGTTTTATGCGACCGTTTATTAACCTTACAACTAATTGGTAAATATATAAGAGAGTACATATAGTTCTACTTTCCTTTACTTTAATTTTCTTCTATTTCAGAAATTAATAATAAATTTTATATATTTCAGACATTAGTTGGCATAGTAAGAAGAGTATATGGTATTGTTATACATTTACAGATTCTAACAGATCGTCAAGTTATTTGACAAGTACACAAATTCAAACTAACATGCAAGATTACTTCGATTCTCTAAACATAGCAACTGACATAAGGATAAATGTACACAATGATATTACTTACATTTCTTTAATGGAAAAAGTAAGTACAAGTAGAAAAAGGAAACTCCAACATGTGAGGCCAATATATGTTGCCTTCTTTATGGATCAGAAATATTTCTTTTCTACCCATAAACACCTTTCATCTGATATCTTAAATGCAGTAGCAAAAGGTGTGGGTTTTGACAATCCTAAACGACTCAAGTTATCTGGTAGAGTCCTTCAGTCATTGAATCAGTTGTGTTGGAACAAAAAAGAAGGAGCAGTGAATTCTGAGAACGTTACAGAAGATTTAACATATATTGAAAATGAACCTGATATAAGGTAACACTTGTTATTAAAGCTCTTGAGAAGTAAAAAACTGAGACATGTTTTGTCATCACTTCTAGTTATATTATTTTACTTGTTTGTTTTTTACAGAGACACTGGTGTCGATTTTACTCAACAGAATGCACGGGAAAATTATACTAAAAGATGTTTTAGTGACAATCCTCCAAATTTGGAAAAACTTGTTTGTACAGGATTAGAGATACCTTTTTCACATGAATCCATAGCGATGGAGTTAGCAGGTGAAGAAATATCCGTAAAGTGAGTGTGTACATCCTTTAAATTTACATTTTGTATTTTTACTTCTTTTAACTTTTATTTTATATACTTCAGATGGGAGTTTCGTAGTCGCGATATTGCTACGTGGTTGTCAAAATTAATAGAGCGACGTGTACTCGTTACACCTGTACCTCATTATATATCAAACTTAATGACACTTGGTAGAAATGAACTGACTCTTGCGAGAGATAGTGATTGATCGAGCGATGAAACGTGTCAGATGAATTAGTTTGTCAGTTCGAAAGACGAGGCAAAAAAATTGCTCCTGCTTATAAAAACATATTTTTAGATAATTATTACTATCGATTAAAACTTAACAACTTTATTTCTGTGTTGCGCTAATATATTTTTTATTATATGTTGATTAAATAGCGAGATTTTAATAACTTGATAGAATTAATAAACCTAAATGAAATTTGTACGTATAAATCAGGAATTAGATATATTAAATAAATAAGGACAGACTGTAACGTTTTATACAATATACGCAATATTTTATCATAACTAATTGTATTTCATCTACTAA